>NW_026067911.1:14330351-14345983 GCF_014885135.2 Alexandromys fortis | reverse complement strand
AAAAAACCATATGATCATTTCATTAGATGCTGAAAAAGCATTCGACAAAATTCAACACCCCTTTATGATAAAGGTCTTGGAGAGATTAGGGATACAAGGGTCATACCTAAATATAATAAAAGCTATTTACAGCAAGCCGACAGCTAACATTAAACGGAGAAAAAGCTCAAAGCCATCCCACTAAATTCAGGAACACAAAAAGGATGTCCACTCTCTCCATACCTCTTCAATATAGTGCTTGAAGTTCTAGCAATAGCAATAAGACAACATAAGGGGACCAAGCGTATTGGAAAGGAAGAAGTTAAGCTTTCGTTATTTGAAGATGATATGATAGTATACATAAGCGACCCCAAAAACTCTACCAAAGAACTCTTACAGCTGATAAACACCTTTAGTAATGTGGCAGGATACAATATTTTTTTACAAATTTTAAATAGATTAATAAAGGTAGACAAATATGCAGATCGAATATTTTTCATAAAAAACAAACTGATAATTAAGATTGTATACTTTATAGTTGTTCAGACTTTTTAAGTCTTTATTAGTTCAACTAAGAAAAATGGCACACAAGCATGTCAAGAATATCCTTTAAGAGATATTAGATTTATTCCTATAAAGACAGTATATTTGACATAATTGCTGGGTTATCAGTACATAGTATTAGAAAATTCATGTTTAATAATTTTTCAGATATGTACATAATAACAATATGTGACAAGTGAATTCATTATGCTTTACATGATTAAATATATTATGCCATGATTAATCAACCTGTAACAATCCTTAATATAATAACATGAAGCTCATCAACTAGTGATGGTCTAGGGTCTAATTTGGCTCAAGCCACTTATTTATTTTCCTCATGCCTAGCCTTATTCCATGGGAGGACATTACAAACCTCCTGTCATTTGTAGTGTTCATGGGAATTTAGGTGTTTTTAGTTGAGACTTCAGTGACCAATTCACTTCACATTTCAATTTACCTCTCTTAATTAATGTAAGAAATCTCTGCCTCACAGGAGACATATCTGCTTATCGCTAGCTCTGTCTGTCATTCATCTACCCAATAGAGCATTTATCTGCTCAAGTGAATAGATAATGCCAAAATTCACCAATGCTTATCTAGTATTTTTATTTCTGTTAATTTTCACGGAAAGTAATCACCCCTTACTAAATCTGGGTACTTCCAGACTTTCTATTTGGATTTTCAGATGTGTATACCTATGTGTGTTTGAGAAGAATGCTATTTGTTCGTTGTTATTTCGGGATATAAGCTAGTCGGGTGGCTGGGAGCCAGGAGGGACGAAAAGCAGGCCTGCTCCTCATACTACATAAATATTATCCCAATATATAGACATTTCCAGTATGTTTATCTATTTTTAATTTTATAGACACATGGATGGATTCATTTTGTTGTACAATGAATAATGTCATGAGAAATTTGGTTGAAGTCATTGTACTTACATGTTTTCATCATTCTTGGTACATAATTCAACATAGATTAGTAGTTGGTGAGATAACCAAATATTTATTCACTGAAGAGCTATTATGTTACTTTCAACACTGTTGTAATATTTTTGTATACCTTTAGAAATTTATGAGTATTTTTTATTTGATTGCATGCCAGTCATATTGGTACTGTAAGTGTGGAATTACTAGTGTAGAGAGGTATCATCTCACAGCAGTTTGATTTATATTATCCCTATTATTATTGCTATTAAACAACTTTCATTCTTAACTTTCAGTACAGTATCTACATCTTTGTCTAAGAAATATCTAAATAATGCAGATATGGGGAGAAAAAAGTGAGAAGGGGGGATGGGAAGAGCTTGGGGGAATGGGACGGTTGGGATGAAGGAAGGGTGGATATGGGAGCAGGGAAGTATATATCTTAAATAAGGGAGCCATTTTACGGTTGGCAAGAGACTGGACTCTAGAGGTGTCCCCAGGTGTCCATGGAAATATCCCCAGCTAGATCCTTGGCCAGCTGAGGAGAGAGAGAGCATGAAATGGCCCTATCCTTTAGCCATACTGATGAATATCTTGCATATCACCATAGAACCTTCATCTGGCAATGGATGGAGATAGAGACAGAGACCCACACTGGAGCACTGGACTGAGCTCCCAAGGCCCAAATGAGGAGCAGATGGAGGGAGAACATGAGCAAGGAAGTCAGGACCACAAGGGGTGCTCCCACCTGCTGTGACGGTGGAGTTGATCTAATGGGAGCTCACCAAAGCAAGCTGGACTGAAACTGATGGAGCATGTGATCAAACCAGACTCTTTGAATGTGTCAGACAAGGAGGGCTGACTGAGAAGCCAAGGACAATGGCACTGGGTTTTGGTCCTACTGCATGTACTGGCTTTGTGGGAGCCTAGTCTGTTTGGATGCTCACCTTCTTAGACCTGGATGGAGAGGGGAGGACCTTGGATTTCCACAGGGCAGGGAACCCTGACTGCTCTTTGGACTAGAGAGGGAGGGGAAAAGGGATAGGGGAGGGGAGAGAAATGGGAGGAGGGGAGGAGGTGGAAATTTTATTTTTAAGTAAAAATTAAAAATAAAAGAAATATCTAAATATATCTTTGGCCCACATTTCATTTAGTTCATTTAAATTGGTAACTGCCTAACTTTTAGCATAAATTTATTATATCTATATATTCATTGCATATAGCTCTAGGCTTCACAAAGTTACATTTATATATGTATATCATGTACTTTGACCTTATTAATTCCACTGAAGTTTCTATTCCCCCTTCTTCTCTCTCTTACTACTCCCTATAATTTCCCCAATCAGTCTTGCCTCTACCTCCATATCAAAAATATGCAAATAATTTTATGGATTTTCTTATATTAATATGAGATTCACCTATGTACTCTATGAATATGTTTTATTACCATTGGTTAATAAAGAAGCTGCTTCTGCCTATGGCAAGGCAAAATATGACCAGGCTGGAAGAAATATATAGAGACAATTTGGAGATTCAAAGAGAGCCCGTGTAGTTGCTAAGGTGGACAGACACTGCTAGAACATTTACCAGCAAGCTACAGCCTCATGGAAACACACAGATTAATAGAAATGTGTTAATTTAAGATGTAATATGTAGGGGCTGGAGAGATGGCTCACTGGTTTAGAGCACCATCTGCTCTTCCAGAGGTCCTGAGTTCAATTCCCAGCAACCATATGGTGGCTTACAACCATCTGTAATGAGATCTGGTGCCCTCCTCTGGCGTGTGGGCATTCATGGAGGCAGAATGTTGTATGCACAATAAATAAGTAAATCTTTTTTTAAAAAAAAAAAAGATGTAATAGGTAGCTAGAATTGTGCCTGAGTCATTGGCTGAGCAGTGTTGTAATTAAGATAGTTTCTATGTGATTATTTGGGTCTGAGGATTTGGGAAATGAATAAATAGTCATTTCACAATTTAGAAAAAAATATAGTGGTAGTACTTTTCATTTTCACTGTTTTTTTTTTAAATCATGATTTGTAATTGCACATATATTTTTCAGCATATAGTAGTTTCTTTCTTCTACATGATGGAATGAAACTGCATAGATCTGATGTACTATATTACCTTTATCCATTCATCTTGACAGATAGCTAGGCATATTTTTAGGTTGCCTCTTGTCAATAGTGCAAGTGATGAGTATAGATGGCAAGAATGTTTGTGTTTAGTTATTATGGAATTTTAAGTTTTCTGTAGACATAACTAGGCACTCAATCATACTTTTAAAAATTACTTTTATAACTGTGTAAGCATACGTATCTGTGTGATGGCATGTCATATAAGTGTTAGTGCTTGGAAAGACTAGAAGAAAAAAATGGATCTCCTAGTAATGAAGCTAAAGAATTTGTGAGCTATTAAAACTTAGTTGAAGCCAACCTCAGATTTTCCTCAAGGGCAGTCCTTTCCTATAAATGTTGAACCATTTTCCAATTATTTTTTGTATAATTAACTGTTTATTTTATGGAGATTGTTTCACTTAAGGTCTTTGCTTAGGATAGCAAAGATATATTTCTGTATTTCATACTAATAGTTTTATAGGTTTAGCACTTCTATTTTATTATATGATTATATGATTAATTTTATTAAACTATTACATGCTTTAATTTAGTGGCCCCAAATCTCTCTTTCTCTCTTTCCACATATCCACTTGTTCCAAAATCATATACTCCAAATTATATTTTCCATTATTGTAGTGTTTTGGAACATGGTCAAATATTAATTGACCATAAATGTAAGAATTTACTCTTGACCTTTCAGTTCTATGCAATAAATTCATATTTCTCTTCTTGGTCCATTAACACACTGTCTAGGATATTGCAAGCATATTAAAATTGAAAGTGTGAGTGATCTTCCTTTATGTCAGAATTTATTTCTAGGGTCCTTGAATTAGAGAATGAGTTTTAGAATCTTCTTGTTAATTACTTCAAAATATCTTCAGAATATTTCTACAGTGATTGGGGTGACTATAAATAAAGTAGATATAAATATTGTAACTATAATTCTTTCTTGATTCCTGTTTTATATGCAATTTTACTATGTTAAATAAAAATAACTTTTTTTTTAGACAGAAAGAGAGGTGATGTGGAATCCCCCTCTATATACTATGAATATGTTTTATTACCAATGGTTAATAATGAAGCTGCTTTGGGCCTGCAGAAGGCAGAACAGAGATAGGCAAGAAAAACTAAACTGAATGCCAGAAGAAAGTAGGCAGAGTCAGGGAGATGTCACGTAGCCGCTACCAGGAACAGATGTCTCTGCTGAAGCCTGCAGAAATTTGCCCGCAGGCCATGACTTCATGGTGCTGCACAGATGTACAGAGATGGGTTAACTTAGGATATAATAGCTATCTAGCAATATCCTTAATCTATTGGCCAAACACTATTCTAAACAATATAGTTTCTGAGTGATTATTTCAGGTCCAAGCAGCTGAGAACAAATGAGCAAACTCCCTTAATACTGCCCAGTGCTTAACAGTAGATCTCTGTATCTGTTTCCATCAGGAACTGTAGGAAGACTACCTGATGACAATTAGGATAGTCAACAATCTGATTACAAGAGCAGGCTAGTTCAGGCACCCTCTACACTATTGCTAGGGGTCTTAACTGGTATCATCCTTGTATATTCCTGCGAGTTTCCCCGGCACCAGGTTTCTCTCCTTACCCAATTGTGGGCAATTTGTTGGCTGAAATCTTTGTAAGAGGTAGACAACCTGAAAAAGCATTTCAATGACATTTCAGATATTTTTCATTGAAACAATTATTACTAGTAATTAGCTAACAAGAATTTCTAGCATCTTCCACTTCAAATTCACTACCAATTCCAGATATATTCTCAGTTAACTTGGGAACCACTCACATGGTTTAGTTTTATTCGTTTGTTTTCAACAGGTGCGCCATAATAAACTACAGATATAGAGAGCGTGTGTTAGAAAGTGCTTTTTGAAAATATGTTAACTATAACTCCTTTAAAGGTTTAATGGAAAATCCTAATATAAGAGTTTTAACTTCCAAAGGTACAACCTGCAATTTTCAAAGGTTCCTGATGCATAGTAGTATATCTACAAAGCAGGAAGTTAACTTAACTTCCTGTAGTAATATTTCTTTTAATATGTATTTGAATGAAGAGCCCAGAATGTAATCTGACAAATTGAAAATCCCAGAGTGGTGTTACAATTTGTTTTTCACTACCCAATATTTCATTTTGTTTCTGACTGGTAATCCTGCATAAGGAAGTTTTATTTAATGATGATGCATGTAGATTGTTTAACCCAACTCTTTCACTTATGAAATGCATCGCCATATATGAAACTCACAAGATTTCATGTGATTAACTGGACTCATGTGATACCACATTTTTTAAGATAAGTCATATATGTGTAAGCAACCTTAGCTGAGCATTATTATCAAGACAGTCAATTGATTCTTTAAATTTATGATAAAAAAGTTTTAAACTTTGATAGTTGATCTTTACAACATCTGGCAACATTGTGATGTCAACCCTTATAATATTGATGAATGGATTACAAGTTTCATTTTTGTTATTTGTGTTAGTATAAATTTACTGCGAATTTGAAGAATAAATAGCAATTTTGTTTTTTAGAAATATCAGGAGTTATTTTTCAAAACATAAAATAGCTTCCTTTATATTTGCTTATCTATTTACTGACAAACTTAATGAATTCAATTCTATATAGAATGAATATCAAATATCACTTTTAAATATGTTTGTGTGCCTGGTACTCTTCAAATACCCTTTAAGTTCTGCACTTGCCTTATGCCAATGAGGTGGTTATCATCAAGACCCTCAAAGTATATAAGAGGAAATTGAAGCGGGGCTCAATGACCAAGGAGAAAATTGCTGTACTTTAATACAGGGATTATCACCTTTGAGTGACACGGTGCTACTTCTGTGAACACTCATAAGTGTTGCTCTTTCTGTGGTTACATTCCCACGTACAACCCTGATCTTCTGACCACTTAAGCCCTTAATTGTTTCTTTCTTCCAAATATTACTCACGTACATTTTATCTGTCTCAACTCTTATTTTTAATAAATTATTTTCTATCAATCCATTGTAATTAGAGAATATCAATGATATATTATTGGTTTATCTTTATTATTGAGTTCTCCTTTAAAGCAATAGAGCTGATTTGACTTATGTGATATACCTATCTTTAAAAAAGAATAGGTAAATCATAAGAATATATTGATAAGAAAATGTGAAGTTATACATTCTTCCCTCCTTCACAGGACACAGACCAACTGGTCATTTAAATATTTACAACTGAAGAGTAATAAAATTTCTTTAATAATACATAGAACTGGTGGAATGGCAACAGGAATCATAATTTCTTTTACTGAGAAGGAAATTAAATTTAACCATAGAAAAATCTTGCCTGGTTATGTTACATACTGCAACACTTGGATTACAAGAATAAATGAAAAGTTTTCTCAATGTATACATTTAGTACATTATTCAATAGGCCTACTTGTGGCAATGAAAGCAATAATGCCACTTAAGTTACTTTTTATTATGTACCTATATTGTTCTAAGTTACAGACTAAGCTTATGGGAATATTTAATGCTTGTTGAAAAGCTGTGAAACTTTTCCATAGAGATAATAATTTTCACATGATACCTCTTAGTTCTCCCACAGTGGAGCTCTGACAATAGATGAGCTCCAGATATGTTACATGAGAATGAAAGAAAACAATCCTTTGATAGAATCTAACCTCTTTCCTTTTCTCATTCCCTGAACAATCAGTCCACTGAATACCTGGTAGAGTGAAGCACAGCCAGGGATTCTTTCCCTTCCATGTACCTATAACTAGTTTAAAATACAGTATGCTGAAATCTCAGGCACAGTCTCTCCATTTCAGAAACATTACCACAGCTGTAAAAAAGAATAGGGAAAATCTGACTTGTCTGGAATGTTGCTTGCTGCCAAATGTTGACAACTCTTATCTTTGAAATATGTTGAAAAGTTTTCGGGAGCATATTTTTAACAATTTTATATAATGGTGACTCATGTTATGATACTTAAAACATCAAAGCTTGACTATTAAGGAATTACCAATATTTGCTCTTAGGTTGGGGTGGTTTCAGTTCTTCCTGGCAGGGAGATTGGTGCAGCACAGCAGCACATGTGGCCAAAGTCAGAGAGAGAGAATGTGACAGCTGGCTTATTGCTGCATTCCCCCATTTATTTCCTCTGGCTGCACATAATTAAACTGTGCCTTTCCTCCGTATTTTGTCCTCTCTGTGAAACACAGGGTTGAGCTTAAGAGGGTCCTAGGTGTTTTCATGTCAGTCTAGTTTAAAGCAAAAAAAATAAAATAAAATAAAAAACCCACAATACTAATTGCTAATTCTCTAACCTCTAACAAAACCAAAGTGTTAATATTAGAATATCATGTCAGATGTTGTCACTGTTTTGATGATTAAAGGATATATTTATAGTGTATTTCCAAAAGTTGGATATTGATTGATTAACAACTGGCATAGAGTTGAGATATATATGTACATTATCTTAATTACCCCTCAATGATTCTTTTTGATATATCATATATATATAGCTAAATATTTATAGAACTATATCTAGAACCACACATAAATAAATAAGTGCAAAATTTTATGAATGTATACAATTTAGTACATTGTTCAAACTGCCTACTAGTGACAATGATGCTGTTAATACTACTTAAATCCCTTTAAACATGTGCTTGTATCACTCACAGGAATATTTTATATTTGTCTAAAAACTATAAAACATTTGTGTAGATATAATTGTTTCCATGTAAAAGAAATGTTCTTACTTTCTCCTTCAGTGTGCCCCAGTAATGTTTCATAAGAAGGAAAGAAAGAAACTCTGTGTTCTATATAACTATACATATACACATGTAAATCTATAGATGGATATAGATATAGGTTGATAGATATCAAACAGAATATAAAATAGGATACTATACCCAAAGTAAGAATAAAATTCATCAGAGAGACTGATGTATTCAGTGTAACCTTTGTTGTTCCTCCAAAATGAAACCCTTTCTAGATATTCCATTTTCCATTGCATCACCATATTTGTTTAGGTAAACACTGAGGAGCCATATTCTTTTATTTTAACCAATATTTATATGTTTTCATATTACATGCATACATATACATACATACACACAAAAAAATTTAAAGGAAGTGAAGCCACTTAGACTGACGTTACTTCTCACAAGAACAGTCTACCAACAAAAGCACACTCCCAGACAGGAGAAACTTTCTTTCCTTTGAGTGTTTGGTCATGGTAATCCAAGGAACTCTTGAAATAATACTATGGATTATTGATGTAGTTCCTGGTGGTCTCTCAGGGCATGAATGTGGCTTTCTAATTGAGGATACGTGACCAGGAAATTTCGTTCCTGTGTTTTAATTTCCATGGATCTATGTAATTATATTGTAAGAGGCAATGAAGAAAAGCAATTAAATAATCCTACCCACCTGCAATACCTCTGAACCATGACAATTATTAGCCTAGAAAGATACACATAAAAGTGCCAGAAACAAGCATTCCAATGTATGTTGGTAACAAGCAAAAGCTGTCTACTTGTCTAAGTTGGGGAGGAAATGGTTTACTTGACATATACGGCTACATCACTCTTCATCATGGAAGGAAGTCAAGACAGAAAATAAAAAGGGGAGGAACTTGGAGAAAGAAGCTGATGCAGATTCCATGGGTGGGTGCTCACTACTTGTTTCATGACTTTCTTACAGAACTCACACACTAGACCAGATATGGTACCACTAAATCGGTTAGGCCCTCCTCCATCAATCACCAATTAAGAAAATGTCCCATGGGCCTCCCTACAGCTTCTTCTTCTTCCTCTTCTCTTTTCCACTCACAAAATCTCTTCTATTTCCATTTCCTAAGGAGAAACTCTCCTTGGTATCTATTTTCTTATCTCTGTGTGTGTGAATAGTGGCATGCTTATTCTCTATTTTGCTGCTAATATCCAATTATGAGTTAATACTTACTAAGAAAAATGCCATATTTTTCTTAATGGGTTTGGGTTACCTCACTCAAGATGATTTTTCTCTAGTTGCGTCCATTTCCTTCCAATTTCATGCTGTCATTGATTTTGATGACTGAGTAATATTTAATTATGTAACTGTACCACATTTTGTTTATCCCTTCCTTTGTTGATCGACACTCTAGGTTTTGGCTATTTCAAATGAAGCTCCTATGAACGAACATAGTTGAGTAAGTATATTTGAGGTATTATTGAGTATCCTTTGTGTACATGCCAAAGAGAAGTATAGCTGGGTTTTGTGATAGATTGATTCTCAGTTTTCTGAGGAAGAGCCATATTGTAGCTATACAAGTTTACACTCCCACCAGCAATGGAAGAGTGCTCCCCTAGATCCACGTCTTCTCTAGCATGATATATAACTTGGTTTTTTGAACTTAGCCATTCTGACAGGTTTAAGATGGAATTTCAAGTCATTTTGATTTGCATTTTCTTGATGGCTAAGGATGTTGAATATTTCTTTAAGTATTTAGATTCCTCTACTAAAAATCCTTTGTTTAGATCTGTACCCCCATTAGATTATTTTGTTTATTGATGTTTAGTTTTTTGAGTTCTTCATTTATTTTGGAAATCAGCCCTATGTCATATATGGGGTTGGTGAAGACCATTTTCCATTATAAAGTCTGCCATTTTATCCTATTGATTTTTTTTGCCTTACTTTTCAGTTTCATGGTGACCCATTTATTAAGTATTGATCTTAGTGTCTGCTCTATTGGTGTTCTTTTCATGAAGCTGCTCCCTGTGCCAATGTGTGCAAGGCTATTTCCCACTTTCTCTCCTGTCGTGTTCAGTGTAAGTGGATTTATGTTGATATCTTTGATCCACTTGAATTTGAGTTTTGTGCAGGGTGATAGATATGGTTCTATTTGTATTCTTCTGCATGCCAACATTGTTTACCAGCACCATTTGTTGAAAATGCTTTCTTTCTTATATTGTATGTTTTTGGCTTCTTTGTCAAAAATCAATTGTCCATATGTGTCCATCTGGGTCTTTGATTCAATTCAGTTGCTCCACCAGTCTGGTGTTGTTGTTGTTGTTGTTGTTTTTTTTCTTTCTAATACCACTTGATTTTTACTACTATATGTCTGTAGCAGAGCTTGAAATCAGGGATAGTGATACCTCTAGAAGTTCTTTTATTGTACAAATTGTTTTGCTAGCCTGGGTTTTATTATTTTTCCATATGACGTTGGATGTTTTTCTTTCATGGTCTAAAAGAAATTGTGTTAGAATTTTGATGGAGAATGCATTGAATTTGTAGATTGCTTTTGGTAATATGGGCATAATTACTATGTGACTCTTATTAATCCATGAGCATGGGCAATCTTTAAATCAGATGATTTTCTTAAGTGAGGTTCTGCTGGGGTCCACCCTCATCTTGGGTTCAAGTCCTGAGAAGGGGAAGGTGTGTTTGCACAAGGAAAGGTTCTGACCACCAGGTGGATTGCACTCAAGTGGTCACTAATAGGTCAACCATCTTGATTTATATTTTATTATAGCTTATTTTACCAGGTTTATACGAACACTTTATTATTGGCTCCTGTTTTTTTGATAATAAGAAATTCATCACATTTTAATAAACACATCATACTTATTATAAAATTTTCCATTGTTCCCCTTTGTGCTGTTCTAAATACACTTTTGCACCCACTACATAACCTTATTCTAGACATAGAGTTTAGCATTTTTGCAGGCTTAGCTAAATATCGAGCCAAACACATCCTGCTCCCTCAGCATTTGTGTCAGCTGGCAGCTACGTGCAGTTACAAAGTTAAAATGGAACGGACATGGGTGTACTGCTTTAAGGACAGCAAGATACAAATCCAAATAATTCTTTTATGTCAGAAATAAATGTTTTTATACATCTTTGTTTTCTCCAATAGGATCCCAGTTGTCAAATTCTCTATTAAAGGCAGACTTTGATAACACACTGTTTTCCCATCCCACTATACCAAACTTCTACCATCAATATAATCTCCTGTATATTTAAAGATGGATCTATCCATCCCAAATTTCACATTGTTTTTTTTTTCCCATTGGATTAAACTAGATCCTATTGTTGAGTATCTATGTTTGGTATACAGGGAACTTACTCTCAACAGGTGGCACTGTGTGTATTCCTGAGGCTTTCCCCTGTTCTGTGTATGTATGCTTTACTCTCCTTTCCAGGACTGCAAGACATGGCTAATGTTCCAAGTGTTGTTTTCTCATATATACCCAACTGTATCTATTCAGTACAGAAAAGTTCCCAGGATGAGGAGTTGTAGCTAGTTATTCTAGATAAGGAATGTGAGAAGCATTTGCCTCCTTTTGAATCTTAGGGGATAATATTCGAAAAAAAAAAAAAGAAAGAAAACAAAATTTCTGGGTAAAATTGCAGCTGTTTCATGTGTGACAAACAAAGTAAAACTAGAAATCATCCAAAGAATCAACAATATAATGATAGAGAAAAGAAACTGCAAGTCTACCAGTCCTTTGCAAGTGAGTATCCATTTCGACGGTGCTGTATACCTGTTGGGGAAGTAGTCATATGCTGATCCAAGACAAGGTTGCCTAACTCCCAACAAGGTTCTCTAGTACCAGAGGACTTCAACTTCTTTCACATTGACATAAAACTATCCAACACATGCACTTAGTAAGTTCTTTTGTATAGTGTTTATGAATTTATTGAGATCAATTATTTGATGGAATGATAAAAACATTTGTCTTTAATTACAGCCCTTTTGAAAGGGTCCGTGTCATCAATGCTTGTACACATGTAACTTCAGCAAACAGTGTTCACCTTCTAAGGAGGAAACAATGTCTGAGACTGAGTCAGGTATTGCACTAAGAAATTCACGTGAATAGTATCCTTGTCTGTGGATTCATGAAGCAAGTCATCTCAAATAGGTTAGAAAATAGTGTTCTTAAAGCCTCTTATTATTACCACACTTGAAGTTCCAACATGGAATCAGATTATTATAGTGTTTCCCCAAGTAAACAATCAAAAAGTTTAATTTAGTTTTGCAATAGCTGTCAAAGGATTAAAGATTTTTTTCCAAACAGAATAAACCTCAATGTTTCTAATACCTCAAACATCTATTCAGATACTTAAAAGTCTTTTGTTTTCTGAATGTATTAATAATATAAAAATGTAAAATAAATCTAAGTTAGATTAGTAATATTTTATGCATATGATAATACCAGGAGCTGTTTTCAAGAAGAGAGCCTTGACAGAATTTATTAGGACTCAATTACAGGTAAAAATTACACTAACCTATTATTCCTGTATCCTGATGACTGCCACGAGAATATGAGTAGTTAAGTGATGGGTAGCATGGTGTGAAAGTGTGGCTGGACCCATGGTCTTCATAAATCACCAGTCAGGAAACACTGATTTCAAGCAGAAAATATCATTAAAATCTTACATTTTACTTTTACTTCATAATATATAGTAGTCCAACCACTTTCATAGTTAATTTACTTGACTATATATGATGTTAGCATTCATTCTTTCTGGAAGAGATGAACACTGTTTTATCAATACATAAATTGCAAAAGTTTTAAAGTGAGATGAAAAAAAAGTGACTGAAGGAGGGAGAGCTGTACATGAGTTCTTTTTTTTTTTTTTTTGATATTTAAGACATTGTTTCTCTGTGTAACAGCTCTTGTGTAAATCCGTGGCCATACATAGTTCTGCCTATCTCTGCCCCTCCAGTGCTAAGATTTAAGGTCTGCACCACCATCACCTGGGCTGCACATGGAGTTTCATGAAGTTAATTTTATGTTATATTGAGCTATAAATTGATTCTGAATTTTCAGAATAAACAAAAATTAATGTTTTAATGTAGTTTTCAAAAGAGAAAATAATTAAAAATTTTCATAAATCAGTTGAAACATCAATAACCTTAAAAAGTTAGAAAATATTTATCCACAAAACAGATCGTGAATAATATGTTCAAAACTAAAAAGAGAGCAAGAATAGTCTTCATATTGGGTGTCACTGCCTTAACATACCTTGACAGTATAGAGAACAGAGAGACCTTCGAGATCATGTGGAAGTAGAAGGGACCCTAATTGGGACCAGGCTGAGGCCTTTTGCAACAAAAGATCAAGGATTCTAGCACAATTAACAACTGTTTCATATCTTTTTCCCTCAGCAGCAATAAACTTGCACTCTTTTTGAATTCTCACCACAACCCCGACTGAAGGGGAAGAATGCATAGTAAGTTCTTGCACAGGAGTCACAGCTTGTTTTCATCTAATTGGATTATAAATCCATGCAAAGCTTTTGCAGGGCCAAACTACATTCTCTCTTATCATTTGAGAAAAAGAAAAAAAAAAAAAAAACATGAGAACCTCTTAAGTATTAGTACTATTTTATAGATGACCAATAATAAATATTTTCATATTAATAAGATATAATTAATTCTCTGAGAATTTTGTACAATGTAATTTAAACATATTAATTCATCCTTCAACTCTTCTCATATCTACCTTCTGCACTCTGACTTCCCTGCCTACTTAATTCTGAATCTTCTTCATTTTAAAAAACATTGAGTTCACTTTGTGTTTCACAACCACTCTTTTGGGAGAGGGGCCTGACATAATTTGCACTTGAAATACCAGGGGTTATACCATTAAAGCAATCTGACTCTTCCACACCAAGAGGCAACCACATACCAACATCTCCTCAGTTTGTGGTAGGATATTTTGCAAACCTACCCTTCCCACTCTAAACTTGAATTTTCAACCTTATAATCATCTGGAAGCTTCATCACTATTGCTTAACTTTAATGGTAGAGGAAGGTGCTGTGCATAGCACCAGAGGAAAAAAGGAATCTTTATTCTCACCAAGTTGTGAACCTTGTGAGCTACCAACAAGACTGACTTGACAAAATACCAACATTGGTGGAATAATGGGATTATTGTTATGAGAGTAACTAACCACTTTCTGTCTGGAGCTAAGGCCCACTCTGTGAGATGAACCCTCTTCATAGCATTGTTAACAGGAAGAAGACTCTGAGGATACATAGGTTGTAGGTCTTATGAGAGAGACTAACATGATTATTATATTAAATTAATGAAGTATTAAAATGGCTTATAATGGCTTCTGGTCCTGTTCACAGATGGTTGCATTTCCCAGCTCTCAACAGCTACGTTTCATATTGTAGTAGAAGGCTACCAACTGGTCAATGTGCAGAGAACAGCTGACTGGGATGCTCAGATCTAAAAAGAAGCAGTACCACATAGAGTCTGGACATCTTCATGAAAAGATGCGGGGAATGTAAGAGTCTGAGGTAGTGAATACTTTAAAAGGGTTTTTTTTTTTTTTTTTTTTCTGATACCACTGGGAAGTTTTACATATGAACACAGTGAGTGATTGTAACATTTTCACAAGATTTATGCAAGCTTACATTTAACAACTTTTGAAATTTAATTTGAATGTCACCAAAATTGTATAAGTGACTAATGGTAAGACAATTAATTGCGTATATTCCATTAGAGAACTGTGCTCCAAACTTTGGTGTTTTCTGCACCCTGCTCTTGGGGAGAACATATTCCCATTTTGGTGAGTCTTATTTGCATTTGAGCATCCAGAGACCTCCTCGGTAAACTGGGGAAGGGCTGAGGTGGAGGGGAAACATAAGGGATCCGGGGTTGGGTGCGTTGTGGGCTGGACAGAAGGGGGGTGACATAGAAACAATGAGAAATGTCTTAATGGGGAAAGGCATTTTGGAGTTAGGGAGAAACATGGTCATATGAAAACTCCAAGGAATCCACAAGGATGATCCCAAATAAGACTCTAGCAATAGCGGAGATGGTGCCTAATCTTGTCATCTCCTGTAATCAAATTGGTAACTGCCTCAATTGTCATCAGAGAACCTTCATTCAGATACTGATGGAAATAGATGCAGAGATCCACAGCAAAACAATGAGCAGAGAGCTCCAGACATTCTGCTGAAGAGAGAGAGAAAGGTTTTTTTTTTTAAATATAATTTTTTATTGAAAAAAATTTTTTTTCCGCCTCCTCCCCGCCTCCCATTTCCCTCCCCGTCTCCCTTTTCCCCC
>NW_026067911.1:14313372-14329696 GCF_014885135.2 Alexandromys fortis | reverse complement strand
TTGCCCGGCAATCTTGTCTACTTCCCATAATCAGGAGGATAGCTATATGTTTTTCTTTGGGATCACCTTCTTATTTAGCTTCTTTAGGAGATCAAATTATAGACTCACTGACCTTTATTTATCTCTAGAAACCAATTATGAGTGAGTACATCCCATGTTCATCTTTTTGGGTCTGGGTTACCTCACTCAGGATAGAAGAAAGTGTGGAATTTATACACATTAGAATACTACTCAGCGGTAAAAAAACAATGACTTCTCGAATTTTGCATGCAAATGGATGGAAATAGAAAACACTATCCTGAGAGAAAGGGTTTTATGGGCCAGGGGTGTCAAGGTTATCACAGGGGAAGAACTCAACGGAAACAACTAACCTGGACTCTTAGAAGCTCACAGACTATGGATCAACAGCTATGAAGCCTGCACGGCCCTGACCTAGGCCCTCTGTATTGTAGGACTTGTATACTTGGTTTGTAAGTTTCCTAGCAATGGGATCAGGTCATGTACCTATAACTTGAACTGGTGTTTGGGAAGCTATTCTCCATACTGGTTTATCTCATTTAGCCTTAATACAAAGAATGAGGTTTAACCTACCTCAACTTGATATGCCAGGCTTTGTTGACTCCCCTGGGAGGCCTACCCATTTCTGAACAGACACAGAGGAGGAGTGGATGTGCTGTGTGTGTGGCAGAGGGGAGGTGGATGAGGGAACAGAAGGAGAGGAGGGAGGTGAAACTGCAGTCAAATGTAAACTAAATGAAATATTTAAATACTTAAAAACAATGAATCTCCCAATCTATGTCATTAACTTTCTAGATTGTCCTAAATAGAGATTCCTAAATGTCTCAAGGACTTTCTCATGAATTCCACAGGGTTGCACCGAGGAGCTGTGTCTCTGTTCTCTCACAGTTCCCATAATAAAAATATAAAATTTAATCAGTAAACTTATGAAAATAATTAGCTCATTCGGTCAGTAAAGTAAATTAAAGTTTTTGTTTGAAACTGTGAAGAAGAAAAAAAAAATCAAAAAATGTCTACATGATGTTTTTGAAAAGACCACTTTAAAAAAAAAAAAGAAGAAGCATTAGCTGGGTTTAAAATGGAAGAAAAAAAATCATTTCACTTTTGCCATATAGTTGGGCCTAGATAACATTACAAGTGAGATCAATGTACCCAAAAGGACAAAGGCTACATAATAATGTGTACTTAAATATTCAACTCAAGAAGCAGAGCGCATTAGTGATTTCCAGGGCAAGGAGAGGGACAATACTGGATTCTTCTCAAAGTGCTTGGATTTTCATCAGGAACAGATGGAGTAGGCACACAGGGCCAAGGTAGGGCTCGTCTCTATACTGAGCGATCATTTGTATTGTACATTAAAAACTTTCTATGATGGCAGAACTCGTTTCTCTATAAGAAAAAAAAATGTTATTATTGGTAACAATAAATAAAGAATATTAAAGAAAAAAATCTGGAGTTGGTAAATCACTATGTGGCATGGATTATGCTGATGGTTCTGTGGTGTGTGCCTATTTACAAACACATTAAGTTGTACTCCTTAAATATGTAAAGATTTGTATGGTCCTTATATTTCAATAAAATCTTTCTCAAAATATACATATAAAGCCATAAACATATATAAGTAAATTTCTACTAAAAGGAATAATGGCTGATAAAAATTCAGGTATTTATTATGAAATTTATTTTGACTCATCAGCTATGTTGTATGTATTTATAATAAGTAACAAGGCACTATATATTATGTTAAGTGTTTTGGGAGCAGAAATATTCATCCAGAAACAACTTCAACTGAAGATGATCAGAGATTATAGTGTTGTCAAGGGTCAGGTTTATTAGTAAGAAAAAAGGATAGGTGCCATCACAGAAAAAAATGATTACAGGAAACATCATGAAGAGATGAGTTGAGAACCATGACCTTCAGTTTGCTATATACAAGGGAGAAATGTGATATTTTTATTTTCCAATTAATATATTAATTAATATAAGTTGGAAAAGCTAAATTAACACTTTATATATATATGTATATATTTAATTTAGCATAGATAGATTTTCATGTATCAAGTATAAGATGCCTAAGTATATTATTATTTTTATATTCCCAACTAAATATATTGTTTGTGGGTTTGTGTGTTGGAGGGGACAGGGGTGAGATAAGAAGCTTTTGAAAATTACCTGAAGATGCAGAAAAAGCTCCATCTTTATGTTCACAGGAAAATTGACGGTGGTATGTCAGAATAAAATAATTTTGGACAGAGGAAATTATAATTGTGTGCAATAATGTCCAGTTAGAGGAAAATTGGCCAAACATACTGGCTCAGATCATCAGAGTCTCTGCATCCCTGCCTCTTCAGAGGTAAGCACATTCTTTTTTTAAGGTACAGGACAAACACTTCCGGCAGAGAGTCTCATTAACTGGCATGGAGTAAGGTCAACACAAAATCTGACCTTTTTGCATGGAAGTAGATCTGAGACAGGTGGAAATAAATTCAGCTGTTGCTGTCTTTTCTTTTCTTTTCTTTTTTTTTTCTGAGTGCTAAACTGTCACAATTTGAGATTGTATGTTCTGAATTTCAACATTTTGGAGACTATTAATGACAGGTTTTTATATATACTCAGATGAACAGTACAGAGTAGATTTTGTATAATTTCCAATGGATAAATCTAAAGAAAGTTGGGAATATGTACATTACCCAAAAAGAGAGCTTGTGTTTTCTTAGAAAGTGAGATTAACTTATACATATTAGCATAAATTACAGTTTCAAGTGGAACAACAAGAGCAATCTTATTTCACACAAGGTAAAGTAATCACATATTAATGTATATAAGAATTGTCAGAGCAGTTAGGATAAAGAAGTATGATTTCTATAGTCACATAGATCATGTAGACCAACTTCAATTGTATTATTACTATCTTTCTCTGCACATGACCAAGAGCTAACATAGATTATTTTCTAGAGATACAATTATAGCTAAGGCATATTCAGTTCCCACAGATATTATAAAAATATTTTGTTGATTATTATCTCAGTTCTATCTATATTTGGTTTAATTTAATAATTCAAGACATGGGATGATGCACATTGATAAATCCACATTTTCTAATCCTAGAAAGTGAACACAGATTTAAATTTTTTCTTCCTCTGGCTGATGATTGAGCAATCTTTTCGATGTCATGGGGTGTCCACCAGAGAAGACTACGTGGACATGTGTTTAAGCCAATAGATAGTCTTAGAAATTCAGCTACTACATTTGGGTGTTTGGAAACACAATGAACACAATGTAGCTCAGAGACTTTCTCAGAGTAAGTTTTAAGTAAGAGAGAGAGAGAAGAAAGGAAGTAATATCATGGTTTTGCATATTTCACTTAACAACAATAGATAGAAAAGCTGAAATTATAGAAGCAACAAGAATATTTAGCCAAAAGAAGAACTATAGAAGCCAAAAATCAAGTCTAAGAACTAGTCCCTAGTGCATTAAGGGACTTTCCCAGAGCTATGGGCTTTGATGGAGTAAGTCTTTCTTTTCCTTCTGGAAGGTGTTGCTTCCTATGTGCTGGTTTTCAATGTCTAAATGTAACTTCCATCATGGTGTCAGCTGTGCTAAGACCTGAAGACCTTCTAAGGTCTGTGTATATTATTAAGTGGCTCTTAGTAAGAGCACAAATCACTGTCTTAAATTAAAGAATAGATGAAAATTCTTTTATTACCTAGGGTTTTTAAGGAGTCTCAAACTTGTTTATCCTTTTTAATTTTGTTTCTTTGAGATATTTGCATATGTAAACCACACAAACAGGTTTCTATCCCCAATCTAATCTTGTTTATCCACAAGAACACACAGTCTAATAATAGTTTTGTATCAGACAGGCAAACCGATACTGGTTAAACCATTTATGGCACTTGCCACCATAACAGCTAGAGAATTGGAATTTCATTATGATCTGGTTTTCAGGCTAACTGATACAAGATATTAAGAACCATCCCTCCCCCCCCCCCACACTAGACCAGTTCAGCTGCCACCTAGACAGCACACATCCTGGGCCTTTGGTTGGCTTAGTCTAACATCCATCTTATCTTCATACGATGAAGTTTGTGAGGAGACTGGTCTTAAGGAATGATAACCACAGAATCTCCAAGTCTCAGAAAAACAGAAGGATATCTGAGAGAAATTTCAGAGATGATGGTGTGCCAGAGGCCTTGAACCAGACCAATGATTCATTGCAGTGACTACTTTGAGTATGGAGCTGATTGGAAATATTTGCAGATGATATGATAGCATATATAAAAGGCCCTAAAATTTCTACAGATCAACTCCTCCATTGATAAACCCTCTCAACAAAGTATCTGGATGCAAAGTTAACTCACAAAATCAGTAGCCTTGTTATATATAAATGACAAATGTAAAGAGAAAATAATGACAAATAACACCATTCACAAATAGCCTAAAATAATATAAAATACCTTAGTGTAACTTGAACCATGTAAGTGAAAGACTTGTATGATACAAACTTCAGGACATTGAAGAAATAAATTGGAGAAGGTAGCAGAAGATAGATCTTCCATGTGCGTGGATTGGTCATATTAATATAGCCAAATAGCCATCCTACAAAAGGAATCTACAAAGTCAATGCAATCCTCTTTATAATTCCAACTCAGTTTTTCCCAAAACATAAAAGCATAGTTTTCAGCTTCTCATGGAAACACATAGACATAGTAGTATAGCTAAAACAGTCTTGAATTAGAACAATCAATCACTCTTAGAGGTCTCACCATTCCTGATTCAAGTTGTGCTACAGAGTTATAGTAATAAACAAACAAACAAATAAACAAAATAGTAGTAAACAAACAAAAAATAAAATTCAATACCCAAACATAAATCCTCACACCTATGAACACCCGATTTTAAACAAAGAAGCCAGAAATACAAATTTCAAAAAAGTGGTAAGAATCAAAGTGAGTGGCTATTATTTAGAAAATTCAAATAGACCCACACTATTTGCCCTGTACAAAACAAACTCTAAATAGATCGAAGACCTCCATCTAAGATCAGGTACATTTGAAAATGAAGGAAAGAAAGTGAGAGATAACCTTGTACTCACTGGCACAAATTCTCTATTTCCATCTGTTGACAGAGGAGCCTCTGCCCCCCAAATCAGGATCTGTGAATATGCAACTATTTTGTTCTGTTCTCTTTCAATTGTATTTTAATACAAAATGTCAAACTGTGGGCTGGGACCATAGCTCAGTTTATAGAGTGCTTGTCTAGCATGTGTAACCCTTGGATATGACCACCAGAACCCCCCATAAACTGGGTGAGGTTTACATGTATGCAATCCCAATACATAAGAGGTATAGTCAGAAAGATTAAAAAAACCTATATTTTATTTCACATACCACTGCTCTCAAATTTAATGGCTCACACGTTTCTTTTTTCCTTTTTGGCAGTATAAGGAAATTAGCTCTGTTTCCTGGCAATTAGTTCGAAGTCCTTCATTTTCACTCTGTTGAAGACTGAAGGACAAATCAGTGATAATAGAATCCAGCACTTGGATAGTCAGCTAAGATTCTTGTCTAGGAGTCATTTATCATGGAAATGGTGCCTGCTCTTTAAAAATAATGCAAATTTGAAAACAGCTTTCTGCATGATTGAAGCCTTTGTCAATAGCCTACCACAGCTTAAGACAAACGTTAACTTTATTCTGAAATGATATATTACTTTGGGAATGGTATAATTAGCCGAATGTATGTATTTGTATATATTCCAAATCTTCTTTTCCCCATTTACATCTCATATGCATCTTATATTCACACTCTTGAAAGCTTAGTAGACTGAAAAAAATCATTAATTTATTTTTCTGTGTAAAAGAAACAGAAAATATCTAAAAAGTATATATGTTTTGGTTTCTTTCAACCTACAATTTCATCAATGTCTTAAGAAAGTATTAGCATTCTAGCACAGTGTCTACAGTAAATACATTTATTAACCAAATTCAGAAACACACATCTCTGTTTCAGTCCCTGTTTACTGAGTACTGCTTACTCTCCTGCTGGGACAATTGTCAGCTTTATACTTTGAGACTCTCCTGTCTAGGACCACACCTCTCAGAAGATATTTTTCTGTCCGTGTCAGTGCAGAGCAGACCTTTAGAACTGACTTACCGTCAGGAATCTCCTCAGCTGTCACAAACATTTCACTCAAGGGGATGAAATGCAGAACAGCCTCACTGAGCTCCTCTGTGCATCTAACAACCCCCACTTAACAATGGTCAATGAGACTTTTGTTATTCCACAGTTCCTTATGAGAATGCTACGTACACACCACTTCTTTCAAGTATTCACCCAAACAGTTAAAGCATTCACAGATATTAAAAGAAGTTATCTATTTCCCATAAACTGGTAGGTTCAGTTAATTATTGCCCTTCATATATTGGTTGGGAACACGTGATATTTGTTCAGCGAATTTAGTGAATAGGCCAGGTTCTTCCCCATTGATTGGGCATCTATTACATTCAAGGTATCTTTCCTAGTGTTGCTGATATGGATATTAGTGATATGCTAAAGGTGTAGGATTTATGTATTTGCTCTAAGTTCACAGTGGAATATTTTAGAATGTAGAAATGAAACAAGCAGTACTTAGACTGTCGTGACTTTCCCTGCTATGGACGTTATTTAAGCTGTGAGGGAGCGATGCGGTCTATAAAATGGAACAAATTTTTAATATGAACAGAGGGTGTTTGTTTGTTTGCTGTGATTCATGGAGAAAACCAAAGAAGGGAAGAAAAACTTTAGTCCGTAGCGAAACATCAGTGAGATACTTTGATGTTTGTGCATTTGGATGATAACTGACTTCAGGCCACGCTGAGAAGGTATGGTGGAGAGGTGGAAAGCCTTAGGGCAGGAGAGCGATGCAGAAGTTTTCAGAAATTCATTAATTGGCTTATCTACCCACATCCTAGAATATCATTTACTCTACAGCAAAACACAGCTGATCCCTCAGTTTAACTGCTGAGCCTCAGCAACTGCGGCTTGCCTTCGCTCCCGCAGCAAACGGTGATAAGCAGTGAGGCTGAGTACTGTCGGCATCTCAATATTCAGCTCACCTCTTTCACCCTTTGCCTCGGGGCAGCTCACAGACTTTGCACAACCCAAACTTTAGCAGAATTTGGAAGAATTCACCTCCGGGAAATTAAAACTGCAGATCTAGTCAAGGGACCTATGATTACAAATAACTCACACTCTTCTGTTATTTGGTAATCGTTAGCTACAGTGGTGCAGCAGTACAGATTGGATGGGCACGGTTTTCTGGTAGCCGTGCACAGTGCAGGAAGTTTATTTGAAGTGTGTCAACTCTTTAGCCTAAGTCAAGCTCAATGTGACACAAATAGATTTGCAACATGAACATGATATGTTTTTATTATTTCCTTCCTTCTATCCTCCCTCTCTCTTTCCTTCATTTTCTTCTTTTCCACCTACATTTTTACCTCCTTCTTTTCTTTTCTCCCCATAGATTGGATCTCATTATTTTTCCCATGCTGGGCTTGAACTTGGAATGGCGTGCTGTGCTTCAGTCTTTCAAGGAGCTAATATTCCAGGTGTGCATCACTTACCCATTGGAGGGCATAGTTCTAAAAGATGGCATCCAATGTTCACATAACTATCTTCCAAACATGAGTGTGCTTGCACACACACACACACACACACACACACACACATACACAATCACATTGGCGGATTTTTCTTCATCTATGTTAAAGTAAAGTAGATAGACCATTCTCAGAATGTATTTCTCTAGGTTCAGGACTCTTGACTTCTAGTAACTCTCAGTGGAGACCATGTCAGGGGACAATAGAGCAAACTGGCTCGCTCAGGGCTATTTTGCACCTTACCTTTTGGTTTTGCTGTTTACACCCACAGAGTGCACCTAAGAACTGATGTACCCAGAGATCCCCAGATCATTTCTTTTGTGTAGGTTCTGGAGGGGAAACAGACTTATGTCCTAGTTTTCCCTCTGTGCAATAGTTCCTTCCTAGACCTCATAAAGTTTGGTCCTAAAATCAATTCCTATGAAACAGATTAAAAACAAATTTCTGTTTTTGAATCTTGTTCTCAGAAAGCCTAAACTATGTCACATAAATGGGATTCTAAAACGAGTCCTTGGTGGAGTGAGGAAAAAGCAAATGCAAGTCCAACCTTTTGTCCATCTTTCTCTATTTACCATATTCATAATTTCTTTTGAGGAAAAGGAGCAAAGATCTGGAAAACGACAGGTTTCTTGAAGACTGGTCATAAACAAGGTTAAATAGATTGTAGCTTGCTAACTATTCTTTTGACTCAGTTATTGAATGATGCATGGATTTACATCAATTAAAAATAAAATAATAAATCATATATGTAATTTCATTCACAACATTTACTTTCATTCTGTGTACTGCAACAAATTTGCAAATTATAACATCTTGCAGAGTTGTAGCCACTTGAAAGTACACATGACTTTTCCTACCTTAAAGCAATGACAGGCTCTTCAGTTTTCTGATCTCTAGGACCTCAGAAGACCCTTAAGAGTGTTACATAGGACTGCGCGTACTTGCCTTCTCAAAATCTCTTACCCTTGTGTGATTTGGATCAAGTGAAGATGACATACTGTGACACTTCATCTTTTCAAGACAATCACTAATGCCCTTCATTTTTTCTCTTTTACTATTCAATGAGGATTAGGTCATAGTTTTTCATCACCCTACTTGGCCACTTTTCCCCAAACTTCTCTTTCTAAATTTCCTGTCGGAACTACTCTTCAAAAGAGCACATGTATATAATAGCTAAGAGTATGAACTTGAAAATCAGTCATCCTCATTTACATTCCTCTTATACCACTTGCAAAATTAAAATTAGCATAAATTTTCTGTGAATTCTAATAGCCCATATGTTCATTTATGTAGTAAAAATCGTGATTTGACCTAGTAGCCGAGTCTGACATACAGATTCAATAATGAGACCTCCTAAAACCTTAAGTTTAATATTTAACATAGAACCACTATTTAAACAACGAGCTACATGAGAAATGATTATATTATTTCTTTACATTTTCATTATATGATACCATTTCCTCTTCCAAGGTAACATATAAAACTTCATAGAATAACTTTTGTTAATTTAAGCCCCTTATAACCTTGGTTTTAAAAAACTGCATCTCCTCCAGTTTTTCCTTCATGCCTTCAGACCTATAATTAGTTTTCTCAGGTCTCTTGTGTATAACATCCCTGACAAACGAATCCATATCCAAATTGTTATGTAGTCATGGATGTTCGATGCTCTATCTGTTAGAAACAAGCTATACAACATAACTTTAGAGATTAAATGTCATTTCACATTGGTCAAATATTTAATGAGTCATCCTTTCATAAAGATTAAAATATTACTCAAATATGTTGATACATATATTTTTCACAGTCAAATCATAGCAGGGCAAGCTGTCAGTCTGGGTGCTCATCATTGATACAACAGAAAACTCAGTGATTGAGAATGTGAATTGATCCTTAAAAAACCCCAGTGGATCTTATGCTTTTAGTGTTATGAGCATGCACTAAGTAGTGCTCTGGTAACCTCTGAGATTCTCTCCAAAACTTATTTGCAAACTCCTAGTGTTCGTTTTCAGAAATGTCTGGTTATTATATAAGGTTCAGCAACTACTTATAAAACCCAGGGATACAAATCAGTTTCATTTGAATTCACTGAAGTTTGATTTTTTTCACTATGATGCCTTTGTCTACAACAAATTACAGTCAGATAAATATTCTGTTTATGTGAATGAAGCAGAGACTGTTTTGTATATATGTTTATTAGTGGTAACCATCACATTTGTCACATTAATTCATGTTAAATATCAGAATTGAAGAAGTCTAACACTTTATGCGGAGTCACAAATACCTCTGCATGTGATTTGTGATTCTGTAATCTCTTACACTAGAACTAGCTAATGACACCATTGTACATGCAGCACTTCAGTGACCCGAGTAGATAACTTATGTTTTAAAATTTGATGCTACATCCATGTCAAATTATATTGATTTCATCTAAATTTATATTCATCCAGATAAATACTATTGAAAAGCTTAGCACCAGTGAGCTAGATCAGTGTACAACGACACATGCTGAAATGTCTGAGAGCCTGGGTATGAACACTAGGACCTATGGTAGAGGGATTGATTGATTGTTGCCTATTTTAGATACAAACTCTCACACACACATGCACACACACAAACCCATATGAGGTTAACAAATAAATACATGCAATTTAAAATTTTTCTGGTCATTTATTCACAAGCTGACACTGATAATCATATTTTAAAGTATGCTATCTTTGGAAGAAGAAAGGAACACCAAAATAAAATAACTAATAATAAGTAAATGAGTAATGATATGATAAATAACTAATAAAAAATGAATTTCATTGGCTAGTTACCCTCTCTTCATGATACTAGTACTCTAAAATAGGCAAAATCAGTATTTTTAATGAATTCACCCAATTTGCTGAAAATGCATCAAAATTGTAGTGACTTATGCTTTCAGTGTTATCAATCTTATTTATCAAATAGACTACACACACAAAGAGAGGGGGAGGGGAGGGAGAGAGAGAGAGAGGGGGGGGGAGGGAGGAGAGAGAAAGAGCACATACCTTATAGACACATGCAAATT
The DNA here is from genome assembly GCF_014885135.2 of Alexandromys fortis. Lineage (NCBI taxonomy): Eukaryota > Metazoa > Chordata > Mammalia > Rodentia > Cricetidae > Alexandromys > Alexandromys fortis. The sequence continues at coordinate 14,318,990 of NW_026067911.1, read as the reverse complement.
GTATAAATAAGTTAGAGTAACATAAAGAAAAAGATATAAGAAAATAAATATAAAGAGCAGAGCATTTTAATGGAGGAATGTGTTCTGAGGCTTATTACTCCCCTCATGGTTTTTATGTGTTATCCATGAGTATTTCTCCAGGCTCTCTCACAATCATCATGATGAATGCGTACCACAAGCTGCATTCTGTCACGAAGCCCAAATTTTGAGACACATTTCCTGAACAATTGTAAACAAATGTGAATTCATCTCAGACAGGAAACTGGCAACATACTAATGTGACAATTCCACCAAAGTTCAAAAGCTATCGGAGAACCATTTCTTGCAAAAGTATGGGTGACGTCTTCTTTTCAAAGTATTGAATGACTCATGGCAGCTGTGTCCCTAAAGGCCCCCAGCCCAGATGACATCTCATGAGAGCTAGAACACTGGAGCTCTCTGCATGACTTTCAGAGAGCTAGACTGCTCGGAGAAACTTCTCTCCTTAGTTATCCTTACTGTTTATGTAATGTTAGAAAGTAAAGGACCTTGTAAATTTGGTATATTTCAGGACATTCCTGAGAGCTGTGAGTTGGTTACTTAGAACACTTTTAGAGCTTCCTGATACTCAAGAAATGTTGTTATAAGATGGAAAACTTCAGTTTGAAGACTATGGCTACAAACATGGGATTTCAAAAAGGTGGAAACAATATCCTTCTCATTAATTTTTCTCTGGAGGCTTGTTGATAATAGACTGAAAATAGACAGAAAGACAGGTCTCAATACTTGAATGTAGTGAAATATAAATCAAGGTTAAACAGGAATTAAAAAACTACAGAAAGTAATGGGAACAAAGCATAGAAATCTATAATTGATAAAAATGTGCTTTAGCCTACAAATTATAATAACAGTTTATAAAAAAATTGGAAAATGTGATATTTTTATTCAGGGACTAGAACAGAATACAATTTGGGATGTAGAAATAAAATGTAGTACATAATTAAACTTCTTTTAATCCAGTGTAGGGAAGGGATTATAGTATACATGTGTTTCAGGTCATTCACTTTCTTTTTTGAGACAGGGTCTCTCATTGAAAATCAAGCTTGCTAATTCAGCAAGACTTGCTAACTGATATTCCTCAGGAGTCTCCCTTTCTTTGCTAGTGTTAGAGAGTTGGTACACTGTCTATCCACATAAGTGCTGTGTCCAAACCTAGGTTTCCACGACTGCATGGCAGTCACTCAGCTGACTGACCCATCTTCACAGCCCCACAAAAACAGTTGGATAAGAATTTCTATGGTTTTTAAATATAGTTTAAGAGAATTTAAAAAATAAAAACATGTGCAACATCAAAAATATATTTTGTTTATCCCCGAGGTTTTTGGTAACAAAAAGGCAATACAGTTATGATTCAGATTTGACAGGTTTTCTTTTAACTTGAAAATAGTGATGCACAGAATATGCTTAGATAACTTTCTGTTTGCGCCTTAAGCACTGTCTGATCACGCTTTGATTTCAGTGTCTCCAGCGAACACTTCTTAGAAAACATTTTATAGTTTAATTAATTAACCTAATTCATCTTGATAAAAATCCTGGATGTGAGATATTGGACATATTTTGGAACTCTTAATGTTACTACGATCCTTAAAAGATGTAATAAATACCACAATTCATTCTATGAAAATTGTTTTATCCAGAAACACATGAAAAGACTTACTAGATTGTTTCAGTCTTAATTATATTTGTAAGCTAAATATAATAACTCTATTTTAACTATAAAGAAACTTTCAAAGCACAAACAAGATTTCCTTTATTGTTCTGTTTAATCTTTTATTTAGATTTATCTCATCTGTTACTCATAGTATAGGTACTCTTGAGAAAATAGTGATATGTGTGGGAGAAATACTTCTTAGCAAACACAGAGGCAACAGTTCTAATTTCAAATGCACTTTAGAATGGAAGCAGATAAGTCAACAGATAATGCCTGGAGGAAAATGTAAAAATCACATTAATGCATTTCAAATTTTGATAGAAAAATAAAGTGCCCAAAGCCTGATTTATTCATCATCATAGCATTTCAACATCATTATCAAGCAGTATATAGTTAACAGTGCTGTTTCTAAAGGAATTATGTTTATTATTTTGTTTTTTTTTTATTTTGTTGATACCCTTGTAAAAGATGTTAGACTACATATCATCTAGGTCATCTCATTTAATGAGCATTAGTAATTGAGAATGAAAAAGAGAATGTGTGAAAGGGAGAAAGAATTTCACTTGAAAAACAACACACTCTCTATTAAAAGTGCTGAAATGGATAAAATGGTGGGACAAAAAAGAAATGTTCTTAATCGATGATGCCATATCAAGGTTAGAGACTTAGTTTTCAGATATACTGAGTATGAATTATGGAAACCCAGTTTACAATCCTGAAAAAGAATAAACAAAGGGAGAGGAATAGAAACTTGTTAGTCAAGGATGACACTACAAAGTGTGTGACCATTGGTTTTGTAATATATTACTTTGGTGTTCAGGAGGTCTCAAAAGATAATTCAGTGAGCACAGGCCTCTGCTCTGTGGATCTGAGTTCAATCCTAGAATCTGCACAGTTGAAGAAGGGAACTAATGCTCATGTGTTTTCTTCTGATCTCCACATGTGTTGTGTGGCACATGCAGGCTCCATGGTCACCCTCTTTATATATTAATAAATGTAAAAGGTAGTTTGCAGTATTTTCTTTTCTAAAATTGCATTAAAACTTGAAACAAAACACTTTGCTACAAAACAATAATGTAATGCATAAATTAGAACATGCACAGAGAGGGGAGAGAAAGATATTTAACAAAATTCACAAATCCAGTTTGCTAAGCAAAAGGTTAATTACTGAGTATAAGAAATACAAATTAATGAGGGGTAGAAAATTAAATCTCTGATGGAAAGATCTATAAATGATTAATTCTTGCAATTTGAAGGTTTCTATTACTGAGGGAAGTCTGCCCATATCATCCAGTGATATATCATTTTTGGTCATTATTTAAAAATATGGATATATTTTTCAAGACTGTCCTTGAAATACAAGATTGGCCTTGTATTTGCCCTCCTTTGTTATTGTCAAATGTTATTGGCAAATTAAAGTTGCACTATGTGGTTTGAGAATAACAAAGTAGAAGTAACATTATATTGGCTGATAAGGATTGACTTTTGAATATATATGTGTTCTTTTTGAACTTGCATATTTTGCCATTAGTAAAATAATTACTCAAAATTATCAGTTTTTAATTTGTCTATTTGTGTTATAAATTTTCTTTCTATCTTCTGGCATAGTTTCTTTTGTTTTTTAGATAAATTCCTCAACTACTCGTGCACATCTTGATTTTTTTGTTTTCTCAGTACTGTCTTTTGAAAAAAAAGATTTTAATTTTGATAATATTGAATTCTTCAATTTTTGTCTTGTTTCTTTATATTTTATATTGTATTTAAGAAATATTTATTAAGGAAAAAATCAACCAGATTTATTACCAATTAGGAAAATAGGATTATTTTTAGTATTTTATTGAGTTAGCAGTCACACTTAGGATATGCTATTATATGACTTATTTTTCTTGATAGTGAATTAGACTATATTTCTTCTTCAAACGATATAAAATTATCTAAAGATTACTTCTTCAAAATGCTGTTCTTTCCCAGTATGTATTTTGGAAATATGTTGATGATCAGTATATTATAAGTGCTAGTTTTTTTGTTTTTTTATTATTAATTAAACTCATTCCTTTCTTTCACAAACATCCCTTCCCTCCTCATCTCACATTCTCCCCTCCTGCAGTCCATTCCTCTTCTGCTTTCATTAGAAAACGGGCAGGCCTCCCATGGATATTAACAAAGCATAACATAGCAAGTTGAGGTAGGACCAAGCTCCTCCCCCTGGACTAAGCTGGGCATGGCAGCCCAGGGTGCAGAAAACTTCTTAGAAGCCACCTAAAGCATTAACAACAGACCCTGTTTCCATCACAGACAGCTGTCACACCTATGGAGAGGGCCTAGGTCAGTCCAATGCAGGATTTCCAGCTGTAGTTCAGAGTCCTTGAGATATCATGAACCCAGATTGGTTATTTGTGAGTATTCCCCCGTCATGACCTTGACATCCCTGGTTCTTAAAATTCTTCCCTCTCTTCAACAAGATTCCTAGCTGGACAGTGGTGGCACAGGCTTTTACTCCCAGTACTCAGGAGGCCTAGGAAGGCAGATCTCTGTGAGTTCAAGGCCAGCCTGGTCTACAAGAGCTAGATCCAGGACAGGCCCCAAAGCTACAGAGAAACCGGATGTCAAAAATCAAAAACAAAACAACAACAACAAAAACAAAAACAGATTCCTGGAGGATTCCTGGAGGTCCAGTGCCTGCTGTTGATCTTTGTATCTGTTTTATCAGTCACTGGATGAAGGCTCTCCTATCACAAGGAGGTTAGTCACCAGTCTGACTACAGAAGGTCTTTTCAGGGACCCTCGTCATTGATGCTAGGAGTCTTAGCTGTTTCATCTTCATAAATTCAGGGGAGTTTCCTTGGTACCAGTTTCTACCTCACCCCAAAATGATCCCCCATCAAAATGTCTCTTTAGGGCCGGAGAGATGGCTCAGTGGTTAGGAGCATTGCCTGCTCTTCCAAAGGTCCTGAGTTCAATTCCCGGCAACCACATGGTGGCTCACAACCATCTGTAAAGAGGTGTGGTGCCCTCTTCTGGCTGCAGACATGCACACAGACAGAGTATTGTACGTATAATAAATAAATATTTAAAAAAATAAAAATTAAAAAATGTCTCTTTAATTACTCTTCCTTTCCTCTACACCCTTACCCAATCCCTCATGTTCCCATCCCAGCTGGGCCCCAGTCTACCCAGGAGATCTCTTCTGTTTCTCCTTCCTAGGAAAATCTATGTTTCCCTGTACCACTTTGGGCCCTCCATATTAACCTAGAAATAAGATTTGATCCTTTTAGTATGTTAAACACCTGGAGTATAATTGGTTTAAGTATTTTTCTAATATTCTACCATTTGGTTGGGCATTATCCTAAATTACCAAAATGTATATGATTTTGATAATATATGAAAATGACTTCATACTTAGCCAATGATTGGCCCAAGGTCATACTGAGAATTAGAGTCTCGAGATTTGACTTTTTGATTAACTAATACTGAAGTTGGTTTCAATTGAGGAGAAGAAAAATTCGGTCTAGTGTTCAGCTATGACGTACATTCACTGTTGTCTGTGCTGATCTCTGAAAAGACGCAGTCTTGGCCATTTGACTTCCAGAAAATGCTATTAGAAGTGGACTTTGATTTTAGGAGAACTGTCTTCGGCTGAACCTATTTCTGACTTTCATAGTCAAATCTGAGTTTACTGTGCCACTTTTCCTGTTCCCGCTTAACATCACCAGATGATTCGTTGGCCAATTCTGATTTCTGTGAGCTGGGTTAAGAAATAGATTCCTTTTTCAGTCACAGTCCAGCTGGCCTTGGTGAGCTCCCAATAGATCAGCCCCCACTGTCTCAGTGGGTGGGTGCACCCCCCGTGGTCCTGACATCCTTGCTCGTGTTCCCCCTCCATCTGCTCCTCATTGGGACCTTGGGAGCTCAGTCCAGTGCTCCAGTG
>NW_026067911.1:14291470-14312534 GCF_014885135.2 Alexandromys fortis | reverse complement strand
AGGGGGGGAGAGTGGGGGGAGGGGGAGGGAAATGGGAGGCTGGGAGGAGGCGGAAACTTTTTTTTTTCTTATTCTCAATAAAAAAAAAGAAAAGAAAAGAAAAAGAAATAGATTCCTCCACGCTCTACATAAATTTACCTGCCTCAAGTGACTCCATGGGTAGGATTCCCTCTATAAAAATTCAGGCCATGAGGATGTGGCGACCGGCTTCCTCTCAAACCTACCCATAATGTAATCTCTATGTCACTGAATGAGAAGTCAGGGTAAAGTGAGTGGAAATAAAGCCACCATTGTCCACAGTGTTAGCTTCACACAAAAACCTAGGTTCTCTGTGTCACGGAATCAGAATGATGTTTCAAGGATGAGAAGGATTGAGGGCTCTCCCGGGACACAATTTCTCCTACAGAGCATAGTAGGAGATGCGACAGATCTTTAGCTGTAAAGGAAAAACTCATTTTTTTTTTATATTAAGGATCAGTGTCTTTTCTAGTATGTTAGTTTCAACTCATATTTTTTGAAGTCAATTTCCATTGGCCCTGCATTGCTGCTTTTATATTCCTTTGTTGATTTGTGTGACTTTATTATTTTGGAGAGAATAATTAAGTTCTAGTCCTGTATTACTTTTAAATAATTGTTATTTTATGAAACTGTAATCCATGATCCAAAACAAAAAGACTGTCTCTCAACGATTTGCTTATTACCAAACTGGAACTCGAAAATGGAAGGAATGACAGTGTGTCAGTCTAAAATGAATCTTGATTCAAGAGATCAGGACTATTTATATAACTATTCTAATCCAATTCTATGTCTTATGAGTTATACACATACTGCCCTCAAAACTCTGTCACATATCGTGATTACATATATGTTCTCATAATATTCTTGACATATTCTCACACTGTCTTCTTAGGTATTCATCATAATTTAAAGAACATGGAAAAAGTCTTAACACTGCATAACCTTATACTCAGAGTAGCATTTGATTCCAGAAAACTGGTTACATTTAAAACCAACAGAGAAGTTAAATATTAAAAGGAGAGAAATTGAATATATTTATGTTGGCAGAAGTTTCTGACATGCTGGCTACTACCAAGTATCCACTCAAAGTCTTAATATTAATTATAAATGCTTATTCAAAAACTTAGACTTATTACTAGCTAACTCTCACAATTAAATTAGCCTATATTACTTATCTATGCTTTGTTTCACTGCTAGGTACCTTTTTTTCAGTACCCATTTTACTTCTCTCTGTCTGCTGACTACTGCCTAGCTCCACCCTTCTTTCTCCTAGGATTATCAGTTTGGCTCTCCTGCCTAACCTTATCCTGTTCCACTATTGGCCAGTCAGTTTCTTTACTAAACCAGTCACAGTGATGCATATTCACACAGTGTAAAGGAATACTGCACATATTTACTATCTAAAATTCTTCAGCAGTTTTCACCATATATACACTAAATAATAAATACATGTAAATTTTATGTAAAACTAAATAAGAAAAACAATGACGTTAATATTATGGAATTATTACAAAGTCCAAGAATATATTCATTTATATGAATAAATTTATGACAAAATTGATAGACATTCAAAAATATTTAATAGCGCCAATTGAATATAAATATGAAAATTAAAATTTCACAAACATTAAAAGAGAAATAAAATATAACATAAAAAGGAATTATGATTTGTTTTGTTTTTAATATGCATGTGCATTCAATTCATGATATATAAATATTCAGTATAGGACTTATGAAGATTTCTATTGATTCTTAACATAGGCCTTCCTAATTTTACTTTATTCCCTCTCATTTTCACAAATGTAAATTCTAATAAACATAAGCCATCATCAAATACTTCTGCTGGGAACATATGCCTCATTTGTAGGTGTTATTTAAGTATTTTCTTTTTCTTTTCTGGTGATGACTTTACTATGTGAAATAAGATCCATAAATTGAAAGAATTTTTAAAATTATGAAAAATGTTAACTTTTAAGCATTTTAGGATATCTTGTTTGCTTTCGTTCGCTTCAATGCCAGGGAGTAAAAGTCAAAGATTTTCTCAGATTTGCTGTAACAATGCCAATTTCTTGTTCTTCTATGCATGGCTTTCTCCAGGGCTGGGAGCTCCCAGCTGTTCACCCATTTGGCCCATATTAAAAGCAAGTAGGAATTCATACCTCAACCCTGCCAAAATACTTCCCACTGCCAGTTCTTCTTAGCCAGTGAAGCTGGGGATAGCATACGGTGCTTTTGGAAGACATAATTCAGAATATGCTCTGTTTTCTGGTGTGTATGCTGATACTTCACATAAGAAGAAAAATGTATTGTGAGAGAGAAATATAAGAAGTGAAATTTTCCTGTGGAGTTTAATTTCCAAGGCCTTTAAAAATCCATTATGAATAGCAGATTCCCATTGAGAGACTATCTGGACCCTAGTGAGGAAAATAAATATAAACTATAGTACTTTGAGTTTTTAAAAACTTTTTTCCCTACACAGTAAGTGTGTATAGAAAATGACTTCATTTTGAAAATTGTAAAAATGAAGAAGCCATCCCAGCAAAACATTACGGAAATCACAGTTGAGGAGTGGTTACTAAACTAGTTAAGTGGGTCTTCAGAAAGTTCTTTCCTGTTCAACTTTGAGAAGTGTGACTCGGGACACTGTAGAAACTGTGGAGATGCTTTGCTGAAGAGAATAAAAAAAAACATTGAAAGGGAGCATTGATTCACTAACATCCCCTTTCTTTATTAAAAGTCAATGCCCTAAACTTTTTCTTGGCATCCTCAGATATTCCAAGTGTGTTGTAATTCCATGTTGACTCTGCCTTGCTTGGAATTCTCTTCTAATTTGTTGGTAACATTGTACTTCCCTTCTTAGGGTTTTGCTCAGAGCTCTCCTTGAAAATGTGGTGTCAACTAATTTTTCTGTATAATGTTTCAAACTACCCCACTATCCTAAAACTGTGATCCTGACATATGTTACTCAAAATGGGTAAAGAAGGAACTATCTCCTGTGTCCTTTAAAATTAAGACTTGTGACTTTTGCACTGACTCCAGTTATCTTATTAACTGTACTCAACTTTTCATTCTACATGTGTAGTTTGCTTATCATGTACCTGTTGGCTACATAGATATTATTTGTAATATTTTTGTTTTTGGATTCTAAAATCACCTAAGTTTTATAATACAAAGAACTCAACATAAAACAATTCCTGACAATAAGAAATTTATCACTACTGGTCAAGTAACTAAAATGCCTATCTTATAAAGTGACTTTATCGGATTTAATAGAAACGTTTTCTTCAATTTAATAAGCTTTCTATCTGTGGCTTAGTGGAAGCCACTTAATTCATAATGTTTATTGTTTTCCTGTATTTAGACTGATGAAAATCACCCAAATCATCTTTAAAACCTTCTCAGTTTATCTCAACAGCATCGTAAGCTAACAGTTGTCTAAAGCAATACAGATATATTCAAATGCCTTTATTATAATTTACTTTAAATTCAGTTAATGTTAAGATTGTAGTCTGACATAGTAATTTTAACTGGACCCCAAGTGTGGTTCAGTCTCTCCCCTTTCTTAATTTTCTCTCTTTATATATTTTTAGACATTCTATATCCTTACGTTTTTGTTTTCAGGGCTTTCATTCTTATTTGATGTTATTACTCAAGTGACTTGTCTCATTTATTTGGAATAAATTAAAGCATCTTTACTTGTAGGAATATTCCCTGACTTTATTAGTTGGTTACTTTTGTGATTTTCTAGGCTTCTCTCTTTTAAAACTGACCAAAATTAAAAATGATAAAACACACTCTTATATAAGGACAATGACATTTTTCAGGGCCATGATATAAGAGCTTTATTGATGTCAGTGTCATTGGTTAGGACAAAAGTGATTTGTGCAGATCCAGAGCTGAGTACATTTTCATTTTGATACTTTTAACTTAAGATCCTAAACTGACAGTATCTACAATATTTGTAACAGTTCCTTGCTATCTTTGTTATAAAACCTCTCTCTACTGTGGTTTCCCAGACTGAACCCAGAAATACTGCTTGTTTGTTCCTGCAGATGTCCATGCAGATAGCACTACATGTTATTCAGTGTTTTAGGAGATTTGCTGCTGGTTAAAATAGTTAGCAAGATTAAATGCAAACTTTTCCTTCAATTTGATCTGCTTTCTCTCTGGAACTTACTTTAAGTCACATAATTCATCGTTTATTTTCCTTCTCTCTACTAATCTGGAAGGATTTAATTTAGGCATTCTTTAAAAGCTTTTCCATTTATCTATTGTCTTTCACTCCAAGCATTTTTAATTTTTTTTAAATTTTTATTAAAATAGATATATTTTCACATAATATATCCTGATTGCAGTTTCTCCTCCTAATGTCCTCCTGTTTCCCCCACACTTTCTCCTCATCAGTTCCAACCCCTTTCTATCTGTCACTAAAAGACAAATAGGCTTCTGAGGGATAAAAATGAAATATTATAAGATAAAAAGTCTAACACATCAGAATAGGACAAAACAAACAAAGAGAAGAAAAAAGGAAATTAAAGAGATATAGACACAGAGACCGACTTCTTTGCACCCTTAGGAATTCTATAAAACACTGAACTAGAAGCCATAATAAATACGTGCAAAGGACCTGCAGGGTAAAAAGAGAAGACAAATACATGTATGTATGCATAATAATTTTAATATATATGATAGTATTTAAAATTGAAGAATATCCTTGACATATTAAGTCAAATAACATCAAATATGCCATTCAGTTCATTTTCTGTTGGTCATATACTGCTGGACTTGCAGCCTAACCTTAAGTGTAGTTTGTTTCCCCAGTAAAGTTAAATTTTCAGTTTCAAGTGATTATCAACTGGAGGCGACTTCTGGTTAGGGGATAAGGCCATGTGTACACTTTTTCTTTGACTTCTAGGATCCCACTGGTTCAGACTGTACAGGCCTTTAGCATGCTTCCTTAGTCTCTGTGAGTTTAAATATGAATCTAGCATGTTGACTTAGACAAAGCAGTTCTCAATCTGTGGGTCATTACCCTTTTCTGGATTACATATCAGATATTCTGTATATCAAATATTTATGCAACTACCATTATGTAGTAGCAAAATAAATTTGTGGTTGGGTCACCAAAACTTGAACTGTATTACAGGATCACAGCATTAGAAAGGTTGAGGATCACTGATAAAGGGGCCCATTTTCTTGTTGTTCTCCATCCCTCTGGCTCTTACACTCCTTTGGCTTCTCTTCCAAAGGCTACCGTGAGGACTGAGGGATGGGATTTGATAGCGACATCCAGTTTAGGGATGCACAGTCTAAGGTCTTTCTTCTCTAGAGATTGTCTGACTAAGTGTCTATGTATTTATTTCCATATGCTATAGGAAAAAGTGTCTGTGATGATGGCTGAGCAAGGTATTAAATACTAGTGTCATTAGAAGGCATGATATTAGACCTTTTAATATATATATATATATAACATATGTAAAATCATATTGTGTATGTATATATGATTTTACCCTAGACTCCTTGGTTAGGGTAAAATCTAGTCTCAGGTTACTCATCACCCACTTTCAGAGATGTGTTCCATTTTGTGGAGTTGGCATTCATTCATTCAGAATAATATTTTTTCTAGTTCCATCCATTTATCTTTGAATTTCATTCTTTGATTATTTTTTAATGACTGAGTAATACTCCATTATGCAAATGTACAACAATGTACATTGTACAACTATCCATACATCTGTTGAGGGACATCTAAGGGGTTCATAAATTCTGGATATTATGAATGAAGAAGCAGTGATCATGGTAGTGCAAGTGTCTCAGTGAAAGATTAAAGAGTCTTTGGGGGGTATATGCTCATGAGTGGTTTAGCTGAATATTGAAGCTTCTATACCCATCACTGTGAGGGTCCTCCACACTGGATTATATAGTGGCTGTATAAGTTTATAATCCCACCAGCAATAGATGAAGGACCGCTTTAGTTCACATCCTCAATGCAAGAGGTTCCACTTATTTTATTGTTCCTCCACATCTGATGGGTTGGAGATGAAATCTCAAAGTAATTTTGTTTTGCATTTCCTGGATAGCTACCAATGTTGTTGATCATTTCATTAAGTGTTTTTCAGTTATCTAAGACTCCTCTTTTTAGTGTTATCTGTTTATATCCATATCCCATTTCTTAAATTGGTGTATTATGAGCTTAATAGTTGCTTTTTGAATTAAAGTAGATTCAATAATCTACCCTTTTCATTGATCATTCCTATATCATGTTCCCCCTTTTTCCTTTAGGAAGAGATCTTTGATTGTAACTTTTCTGTTTAGCTTTTTTTTTTTTGTTGACTATGACCAATGACATATATTCAACTCCTATAAACAATGAAAACATCCACAGTCTATTGAATCATCAAAGCTCACCAATACCTCATCTCTTGAAATAGTAGGAAATATTCTCTAAACTACTTCCTGTTGTATGTTGGTGCTGGTATCTTTGGAGGAAGTTTGGAAAAACTCAGGATAATTTTTGCTTTGATTGGAGTATTCTATTAGGTGATATCATCTGTCATCAGCCTCAAAGCTGTTCCAGATGAAGGATCACCCTTCATTTTTATTGGGGTTTTGTGTTTTGTCCCCTTGCTCTGAATAAATATAAAACTTTAAAGGTAGCACACATATCTTTATTAATCCAAGTATTGACTGTGTGCTGTGCACAAGTTAGCCATGGATGATATTTTTTTAAGTTTGAGCAGGTAAAATATATGTTACATGTTTTGTAGTATGCCTAGGTTTATTTTTTTATGTCTGTAGTCAGTATTTTCAGGGGTCCTCCCTGACCACACCTGAATCATATCAACTGAGAATTAATCTATAGCCTCTCATTTTCTGTGGAAATAAATGCATAAGTTCTTCCCCAAAGTAACATATCTTTTGACTTTCGTTTGAAGTCAAGACATTTTTAAACTATGTATATTAGTTTAATCCAGCAATTTTTATAATCCAATGGGCCTTAGCATCTCTTGTTTATTAGCAATCAAAATCCAAAGATGACATAATAAAATAACATACAACATCTAGACTCCCCATGAATTTTCCATTTTTCTGTGGCTTTTTTCTTTTATTTTGCTTTATTCTTTCTTTAAAGACTTTATTATTCTTTTTATTTTATCTCCCAAGCATAAGTACATTTTAAAACACGCTGTGACCCTTTTAGAGGTATTTTTTTTAATTTCTTTTCCATTTTTCATCTGAATCTGTCTTTACTAAGTGTCTATAACCTTTCCTGCAGGCATGAGCAAAACTTCAACCCACTATTTGGCTTGGTTCATGGTGGATTGACCAGGCTCACTCTAGTGGTGTTCAGACAGACAGCTCAAGCCCACAGGCAGCAGCTGGGAGATGTGTCTCTGTATTGCTGCTGACATGAGAAGTGTAAGCCTCCAAATATATTTAAAACAGTGGATATGTAGTATAAAGTAAACATACAGAAATACTTAGAAATCAGGAATCACAAAGCAGCTACAAACTTTCAAAATGAGATTGAAAATGAAAGCATATGGTTATTAAGAAATGCAAAGCCATATTTATAGAAGCTGACACAGAGGGCAGCATGGCGAGGGTTATAAAAATATAAACTCTTGGAAACACTATCAAATTGTCTATTTTTTCTTCTTCAATTCTTGCTATTTTTTTTTCTAGCTTTCTTTTTTCCTTCAATTTTGAGACTGTATCTTTCTGTGTAATCCATCTGACCTTTAAGAGATCTGCCTGCCCCTGCCTCCTGAGTGCTGGGATTAAAACCAGGCAGCATCACACCTGGTCTTATCAGTTTTTAAATATGATAAAGTACTACAGTTTAGCTTCCTTCTCCAGCTTCCAAAACAGATAACAAAATCTAGAGTTAAATTTTCTATTCCAGTTACAACCCTGCCTTGTAGGTGTGAAGAAAATGGAGACGCATTAGTTTAAAAGGGAATACCTAAAAGAATTTTCATTTTCAGCTCCAAGATGTAAAATATCTTGAGCATTAACAGAAAAAAAAAAAAAAAAGGTTGGACACACTCAAAGTCAGTGTTTTTCTTGACACCATCCAGAAATTGAAGTTGTTTGGCAAGCTGCCACTCCGCTATTTGGCTAACTTAGGCACACACAGAAGCAGAGCAGCCAAGATCTGCTTGCCTGGAACTGACACGGCTGTTTCTGATAACCATCTGCATTACTCTTGGCTGGAATGTCCTGTTCAGAATGTAAACACTGCTTCCCTTTCTTCATCCAGTCAAGACAGTCATCATCCCAGACTAGCATACAAGGAGCAGGCAAGGCTGACACCTTTCCTGCGGCATCCGCTATTCTGAAAAAAAAATGTACTACTGATCGATCTGCAAAATCTAGCAAATGATAAAATCTTTATATCACAGATTCAAATTAAACAGCCTGACTTTCGACTTTATTCTTTCTTTGAGTAAGTAGGGTCATGTGTATATGAAAATGAAGATCCCAACTGCCAGGTTAGTTAACTTTTACTGCTAAAAGTGAGACTGCCAATAACAGTTTTTCAAAATCAATTCCTCAAAGTGCAAGTTATAGATAAGATTATGCTGTGATCAAGACATGCCAAAACAGAAACATTTAAGACATGTGGTCATGTCTAAACTCACATAACCAAATTCTAACCTCAGTCCTACATGAAGAACTGCAAGCAAATAAGGAAGGCTGAAAGTGTGAGAAATAGCCTTCCCATGGGAGGAGGATCATACCAACTGATTGTCTAATACCAAATAATCAACCCCCCCAAAACATTGAAACATTTAACATTATACATATATGAAATAATCAACACTTAAGTCATTCATATAAGAAACATTGCAAAGACTGAGCAGATTATATTCAGCAATATACCTGCATGTATATAATTGTATACATATGTAATTAATAAAATTAATGAAAAGAGAACAAGAGGTTACAGATGGGAGTGTTTGGAGGGAGAAATGGGAATGAAAGAATGGTTTAACTATAATCTTAAAAGTAAACGAAATACAGAAGAAACAATGACAACATGAGCACAGAGTGGATAGGACGATGGCTCCACGGGTAGAACAGTACTTATCTACCTCGCCCTATGGTAAGAGTTCAGTGGTTGAAAAAGAGAGTCTCTTTTTGCAAAATGTCTTCTGACTGCATATACAAGACAGCACACACACACTTCACACTCTCACACACTTTACACACAAAGTAAGTTGGGTTTTTTTTTTTGGGGGGGGTTTCGAGACAGGGTTTCTCTGTAGCTTTTTGGTGCCCGTCCTGGAACTAGCTCTTTTAGACCAGGCTGGCCTCGAACTCCCAGAGATCCGCCTGCTTCTGCCTCCTAAGTGCTGAGATTAAAGGCGTGTGCCACCACCACCCGGCTACAAAGTAAGTTTTTAAAAAATTTAAAAATTAATTTAAAATATTTCTGCCTAGTTTCGTTCAGTATATGAAATATGTCAGTATAAAAATTTAAAAAGAAATAAGATTACTGATTTGGCGATGTCCATACATTAGTAATAAGAGAGAGTCAATAAACAGTAAATGCTATAAGTAGTAACTGATGAATTGTTTTAAAAGATGATTAATGAAACGAAATAAAGAAAACTATTTCAGGGCAAAGCTAAATTAAATGTGTATGGGGGTATGAAAGTAAATTAAATCAGACAGACTCAAATAGACTTGGGAGACTTGATTCAAAAGAATTGCATCAGTGAAAACAGAATTTACTCAATTGTGCTTGAGAAAAAGTAGAATACTTATGAGTCCTCTAATAACCTTGGAGAAATTTCTGGGCAATGATAAATGTGAATATGAGCCTGTGGTGTGGTTCTGTCTCCTTGGTAGGGTATCCTTAGTGAAGTTTTAGGTGTCTTCTCTCTCAAGTAGACTGAAGGTAGAAAGTGTAATCCCGGATCATTACATTTCAAAGAGACTGCCCCCAGGTCTTTGAAAAAGATGTCCTTGGAATTAGACACTTGAAGAAACTTTGTGTCACAAGACAACAGAGAAAGAAAAAAAATTTTTCAATTGCATATTTTGTAAAATAAATGCACCAAAAAAATGGCCCGGAGTCAGGTAGGAAGCTGTGTGATTTAGTATAGCTGACGGGAACTTTCAGGACATCTTGGTGGGTGTTATGGAGGTAGGATGCTTTGTATAATATTAAATGTGGCATTTGATGTAGTCCACACTGAGAAGACATATTGAACAAATAAAACACTGAGACAAGGGGAAATGTAGTGTAAGTGGGAGAGGAGAGAAAGGAGTTTCTAAGACAATGTATTGCCTGTCGTTCCAAGGAAAGTTTGCGAGCTTAATGGCAGCAGTAGACTGTGAAGGGAAAAAGCATTTGGAAAATGTAATCAAGAACATTTTGGGACTTTTCAGTTCTGCAAATGCATCATTTATATCTGAAAATGTTGAAAAAAAATTATACAATATCATTTATTTGTAGAAGAAATAAAAAAAAAGAGAAAAAGAAGGAAGGAAAAAACAAAGCAATCAATATACACAACAAAACATGTTGTAATACTTAACAAGACTGGTCAAATAATAAAGAACAATAAACACATAAAATGTGCGTGAATAAAAAAAATGTGAACTCAAGAATTAGAAACAAAAGTGTTCTGAGTTCAAAGCCAGCTTAATCTGTGTAGGAAGTAAAAAGGCAGTATAAGATACACAGCAAGACCTTATCTTAGAGGAATGAGCGTCATATGTACAGTTTGCTTTCATGGCAGGATACTGGGTTCTGCATTGACCACATTCCAGCCCCAACAGAAAAAGGAATAAAATGTAAAACAAAAAGTTAAGGATAAAAAAACAAGAAATATTTAACTATAAATTATATTAAGCTTCTCCAACAGCCATGATAAGATAGAAAATACATTTCCATAGACAACATTTAATTATTTACCTTAACCCAGAAGAGTAATGATCATGATAGTATACTCCTTTTAATGATATTTTATTTATTTTTCATGTTTTATATGAGAATTGGTTTGCATGTAATTATCACTGTGGAGGCCACAAGAGAGTGTTCCCAAGTAATGTTCTAGAAATGAACTAATGTATACATTATTGCTTTTAAAATGTTTTAGCTCTCTCTGGCTAACAAAAAAATTAAACAAAAATATTTGTTCCTGTAGAAGAAGACTAAGAAAAACAAAACTTTGTAATGGAATAAAAAACAAATTCTTGTGTTCTCTGAATAAGAGAAAGCTTGATTTTCAAAAGGTATTTATGCATGAAGACATCTGCATTCATTATATAATCATATGCATCTTACTTATAAACTTGTATTATAGACTGCATACATAATTATAAATATATGGTTGTACAAACACATATACACACATTCTATCCTATTTCTAATTATACAATTTTACATGATGTACTTTTAAATTTATTTTTAATTTTATATGTGTTTTTTGCCCTCTTGTTTGATTTTTATGTGTAATTTTATGCTTAGCATCTCCAGAGACCAGAAGATACTCCTGGATCCTCGGGTAATGAAATAATGGATGATTGTGAACTGCTGGGTGGGTGCTGGAAACTAACCCAGGTCCTCTGTAAGAACTGAAAGTACTCTTAACTATTGAGCCCGCTTCAAGTCCCTATAATGTGCTTTGTAATTTTAATGCATCTTATAACATATAGAAGAAGATTTTGTATGTGTGCACAAGGGCACAGAACACCAACCCACTTACAGACACACACCACATACACTGCACAGAGACACACACAGATGCACACACACACACACACACACACACACACATATATATATATATATACACTAATATGAAAGGTATAGCAATTATTTTAATAATAAAAATATCTTGCTAAATAGTTAAATTATATTGTGAATTTACCTTAATGATTTTATAATGTTTAATTAATGGTTAGGGCATCTTTTAGTATCATTTTGCACTTTTAGATTCATAATCATGATCAAACTCTTGATTTTTTGGCTTAACGCTATGTTACAAAATCTCTGGAATTGATACATTAGTGTTTATTTTATTTGCTTAATGGACACTTGGGTTTTTAATTATAATACTTCTAAGGAAATACAGATATAATTCCCTATAAATCACATCTAACAATATATATGAAGAAATACTCTAGATTATTTTTAATTTAAATTGTTTTAATTAACCATTAGATGAGAAAATAAGGATGGTATGTGTTTATGATGTCAACATACTCACTCTCAAAGTTCTCAGTCCTCCTGACAAATAATTTCTGAATGCTAAGGTTGCAATCTGAGCCCGCATGTGGATTTTAAAACCTTTCATTGTGATCCCTTCTAATGATTGTTTTTCCTTAGTTGAGACCAATTTGTGCTGCCCAAACTTTCTTGGATGAATGGTCAGCTTTCAAGTGGCTTGATACAGTTTTACATAAAAGTTTCCCTTTCTCAACAGCTAACAAATGTTAATAGACCCGTAGCCAAGAACATAACTGTGTGTCGAACTCCTCTCTTCTTGCTGAATTCTAGCTCAGGCTTGCACAAACCTTGGGCATGCTGTCCACCTGCTGTGAGTGCAAGACTGTGGCTTTCCTGATGCGTCCAGAACCCATGGTTTCTTGGTATTAATCCATTGCCTCTGGCTCTTCTGCTTATTCCCACCATTGTCAGCTATGATCCCCAGCCTCGGGAGGAGGGGGTGCTGCTATAGAGATGCTATGATTTCACTTAGGGCTCAGAATTTTGTTGTCCCTTATTACACTTCTGTTACACTTCAGTCAGCTCTTAGTCTCTGCTTTAACCATTGTCTACTGCAAATCGAAGCTTCTCCGATGAGAGCTAAGAGATGCATTGATCTGTGAGAATAACAAAGTCATTAGGAGTCAGTTTAATTAGTCTATTTGGCAAGCTAATAAGAAAGATTATAGACTGTCTAGTCATAGGTACTTGGCTAGATAATGTTGTCAGCTAAGGGTTTTATCTTGTAGGGCAATATTTCAGTGAAATCAGAACATGGTTTGTTAGTGCAATGATGCTCATGCAATTATAGCACAAATAGGAATGTCTTGATAGGACAGCCATTATTTTAGCTTGCAATGTTTCATACCTAGGTATAAGTGATGATAACTTTCATCCTCTAGTAGCAATATAGATGCTTCCAGCACTCTGTAAGCTAACCAGCAGAATAAAGCTCCTGGTTCAGCACCAACCTGGTTCCTAAATTTTCTATGATTCAAATATATAATGTCTTCAGAAATAAGATCTTATTATCAAGTTCTTTAATGTAGCCAAGGACAATGGATATAACTTATAATGTTTAACTATCTAGTTGGGCTTGTTTGTCAACTCTGAAAGAAAACTATCCCATTACTAAGAACTATTTTGTTTCTTGGGTGCCACTGCTGTCTAATGATATCTTTATAGCCTCCTTCCATTACTACATTTAAAAACCTGTTAAGTAAGTATGTACTGCTTCTATATATATGTACATATCCATCTAGAAGCTTCTATGTAGTGGGTTTCCATATGACTTTTTCAGTAGTCTTTATTATTTTTGATGCCTATCTATATTATTTTCTCAACTCTGCCCTTTACTTCCATACCCCAATTTATCAGTCACCAATACCCAATTCCACACTACCTCTTTATAATAGTGGATTCCATTTCATCTTTCAAGGTCCCTCCTCATGTCACTTTAACAATGTCCTGCATCAATTGTTCTTCCTAATGAAGCACACTTTTTGATGACTAAACTGTAACATGTAAATATGAGACAAGATAGGTGATGATTGCATTTTAGGTTTAATGATTGTTTCCAGCTCTGTCCATTTACCTGTGACTTATGTGGTTTCATTATTTTTCATGAAAAAGTAACCTTTCATTGTGGAAATATATCACAGTATTGTTATCCATTCTTCACTTGATGGACATCTAAGCTCTTCAAGTTCTGTCTGTTGTAACTAGAACAACAACAAACTTTGATGTGAAAGTATCTTTACAGTAGGAGATAGACTCTTTGGAGCAAATTCCCAAGAATGATATAGTTGGATTATGTGGCAAACTATTTCCAGCTTAACTTTTAGAGGAAATTTCCATGGTGGCTGAACCAGTTTTTACTTCCACTCACAGTGAATAGGTGTTCCTCCAACCCCTTATCTGTAGACAGAGATGGCTTGTTTGTTTCCCAGCCACACAGACCTGAAATAATTACACTGAAACTATCGTAATTGGAACATTGTTTGGCTAATGACTCTGGTGTATTCCTACCTCTTACATCTTAAATTAACCCATTTCTATTAGTCTGTGTATTGTCATGTGGTTGTGGCTTACCCCTAAGGCTCTGTCCAGCATCTGGTGTCTGTCTCCTGCAGTGGCTACATGGCATCTCCTTGATTCCACCTACTCTCTCTTCCTTATCTGCTTGGAATTCCTGCCTTGCCCTATTCTGCACTGCAATAGGCCCAAAGCAGATTCTTTATTAACCGGTGGTATTCACAGCATACAAAAGGGAATTCCATATCACTTATCCATGGCAGTATCTCATTCTTCCACTACCCCCATAAATCATTCTGACTGGGATGAGATAAAATCTTGAATGAGTTTTGATTTTAATTTCATTGATGATGAAATTAAACAAAATTAGTTCTCAGTCAGTGCATTTCATTTTTTTTGACAACTGTCTGTTTATTTCACTGTCCACCTTGAAAATTAGCTTGTTTTCTTTATTTTTAAGTTTTTAATTCTTTGTATATTCTATACACTAAGCCTATGTCAGATATATAAATATAATAAATTATATTTTTTTCTTGATCTTTTGGCTACCTCTCCGCTAGAGCAATGGTACCCTATACTTTAGTGAAACATTTTAAATTCATGAGGTCTTATTTATCAACTGTTGGTCTTAATGACTGCATAATTGGTGGTGTGTCATTCAGGAAGTCCTCTTCTACGCCAGTCAAGTAAGCATATCCCCTACATTGTCTTCTAGCATACTCAGAGTATCAGGCCTTTGTTGAGTGCTTGATTCATTTGAAAGCGAGTTGTACAAGATGAGAGATCAGGATGGAAATTTATTTTTTAAAATAGAATTATCCAGTTTGACCAGTCACATTTCTGAAGATGCTATCTTTTCCCCCCATGGGTATTGTTTGGCGCTTTGTAAACTAAGGTGGTTGTAGGAGTGTGAGTTCTATATATGGGTCTTTTTCTATTTTGTTGACCAATGAGTTTGTCTTCATTCTAGTACCATTGTGTTTTAATTTATCTAGTTGTTAACTAATTTGAAATATCAGATACTATTACTTGCAGTCATTTCATTTTTTTAAGATTGTTTTGACACTTCTGGCTCTTTTGTATTCTAACATAGAATTATTTTTCTTTCAATTTCTGTTAAGAACTGTGGTGGAAAAGTTAAGGAGATTGTGTTAAATCAGTTGACCGCTTTTGGTAAAATAACACTTTTACAATATTAATCCTCCTAAGCCATGAGCATGGGAGGTCTTTCCATCTTCTAGTATAGTATTCAATTATTTTCTTTATGTTTTAAAGTCTTCAATGTATCTGGTATTCATGCACTTAGCTATATTCACACAAAGATATTTTATTTTATTTTTTGTAGCTATTGTACACTAAGCTTTCATTAATTTCTATCTTGCTACATTTTGACATTTGTGTATATAAAGACTACCATTTGTGTGTGTTAATTTTGTATCATCATATTTTATGTTATGCTTATCATGTTGATCATATAAGAAAAGAAGGGTAAAGGAGCTGTTTTGAGACGGGAGTTTTGTTTAAATATAATTGTCAAGGGAGAGCCCTTCATGGAGTTATGTATATGTATGCACAGGAATTGAGCATCAGAAAAGACCAACAATTTAATTACTTAGTAATGCATTTGAAACATGTTTCCTGTGATCAGTGATAACATATGCAGATGTAGGTTGTATTGCCATTAAGTCCAAGAAGTGCAAAAAGAAAGCCAAGCACGTACATGGAGAGAAGAGTGCTAGGTAGCAAACACAAATGTAAGGTGTTTGAAAGAAGCAACTTAGATTCTTGCGTCTACCACACTGAACAGTCCAATATAAAGTATGTTCACAAAAAATATCAATTGACCTGAGAACACTATTCATTGACCACAGTCTACTTATCATTCTCTTTTTACATCTGAGAAATAAATTCTATGCATTAGTTGGTCTTACTAGATGGCTACATGTTTGTACTGCACAAAGAAGTTTTCTAAGAATGATTTATTAAGATAGGCTTGTTAAAATAGCCTAAGAACACATCTCTTGCAAGAAACAGTAGCTTGTTCCTTTTCCTACTTACTTATGCTGTAAAACAGCCTATTAAAATGTGTCTGCAGTCTGGGCAGGGACGGCCATCCTCAGAAGAAATTCAAACACATCTGCGTAGTGATTGAAAAATAAATAGAGCTGAGGTTTCTTTTGAGTTGCTGCCTGATTTTTTTTCTTCCCATCTGGGACTTTTAGCTCAATCAAAACAAAAGGGATATTTTGGACAGAGAATTAAAGGAACCGTCTGAGCTGTCTCAGATACACGGTCTGATTTTAACCCTTTTCAACTTTAAAGTTTCAGTCTTTTTCCACAACCTCAAAAATATTCGAGGAGAATTGTGATTCCTTTTTTTTTTCTTTTTTAAATCTTGGTTTTCCTGAAAGTGTGCTTGAAATGTCAACAACCTTAACTAAGCTACCAATTTTCAGGCAAAAATAACAGCAGGTTTTCTTTTGTCTACACTTTGAGGTGTTAGAGTCTAAGTGTGTTTTGAGTAACTCATTTCAGTGACCAATTACTGGTTCAGAGACACAGGGAAGACTAAGTAAGAAAGCATCCTTCTCCTCATGTTGTGAAAGGCATGTGCTCTGTGTGAGCAAACCCCATGAAGCGCCGGAGCAAACAAGCACAGCAGGCTCCTATCCTCTTGGATATTCTGCATTAATTTCTTAATGCTTGGTTAGGTTTGCTGATGAGTGGCCTGTATCTCTCAGGGATTCTGGAACATTGATTTCCAAGCTAGGAGCGAATTATTTGTTCCTTTTCCCTTTGCATGATTTCACAGTTGGGATGTTGTGAAGAGATGGGTAGGTGCCCCCACCTTGAATAGATTGGCCCTATTTAAGGTTTCTTATTTAATAATACTTCTGTGAATAGATTGTTTCTAAAGGATGATTTTTATTTAAAAACACTTTAATAAGATGTTTTCAGTGAATATATAGTTTGTACAGTCAAATAAAAATTTCTCAAAGAAAAAAAAATCACTAGCCCAAATTCTTCTGGTGCATTTTTTTGAAAAGCATTTCCTAAGTAGAGATAGGATTTCATATGAATTTTTGCTGCCTTATACCTCAAAACAATTCCTGAACGTGACAGGGCCATGTTTTCAGTTCTCTACGTGTTCTCATGGAACACATTAGTGAATGTGTGCTCAACACTATTGTCTAAAAGGCCAAAATAGAATGAAAGAACCCTTTTATTTTAATATCTCCAAAATAATATCACATTTATTCAGAAATAAATTCATGACAGAAAGAACATAGTATCTACTTATAAGTCATGGCGCATTTTCGAAGGAATATTTATGTCACTTTGTTTAATCGTATATGAACATGCAACATTTTTCTTATGATATCATCCATTTGTAAACCATACTCTAAAAATGTTCATCAATGATTTTGGGATCTCTGTCCAAATCATATATCATTTGTCTATAAACACCTCAAATATTTTAAAATGCTATTTGATCTTAAATAAGTTTTCTGAAATATATAATCAATGTTGTTATACTATTCAATTTGTAATGTCATATTATCTTCAAATATAGCATATCTTTCTAACATCACATGCAGAATTAAATTTTCACATATATCTCAAAATACCAATGGTGTGATAAAACATATTTGATATTTAAAGGAGACACATTTTCAGACTCAGAATAAAAAATGAAAGACGTTTGGCTTAATTACTGTTTAAGTGATGTGATTTGTTCAGATACATTTCTCCTCATCTGAATATTTCTTGAAAAAACAGTTTTCCTCAAATGACTTATATATCTATAAAATTTCAAACCCTTTCTGACACAGAAAACTAACAAATCATGCTTTGTTTCAAAGATTCAGAAATCAAATAAAGTTGCATGTTAATTAAAAAATTGGTAAGGTATGCTGGATAGTTTTTTGCCAACTTGACAGAAACTAAAGTCAGTTGAGAGGAGGAAACCTCAGTTAAGAAAATGCCTCCAGCAGGTACTGGTGCTGTACTCCTGTAATTCCAGCTGAGCTTGAGCCCAGTCTGGTCTATCGAGTGACTTTAGAACAGCGAGAGCTACTCAGAGAAACTCTGTCTGAGAAAACAAATAAACAAATGAAATGAAAAAACAAAAGGAAAGAAAAGGAGAGAAGAAAGGAAGAAAAAGAAAATGACTCCTTAAGGGTTTACAAAGCCTGTAAGACATTTATTTAATTAGTGTTTATCATATACTACTGTATGATGCTTCCCACAGGCTTCTATAAGAAAGCATACTGAGCAAGCCATAGAGAGTAAAGCCAGTAAGCAGCACCCATCCTTGGTCCTGCCCAACTTCCTTCAATGATGAACAGTGAGATGGAAGTGTAAACCAAAAAAAAAAAAAAAAAAAAAAAAAAAAAAAACTATCCTCCCCAATTTACTTTAGTCATGATGTTTCATTAGAGGAAAAGAAACCATAACTGAGATATCAGAAAGTTTATTTCATTTCATAGAGTACAGTAAAATGAAAAAAAAATGAAAGTAAAACTTTAAATTTTGGTGACGACATTAGACATAAGAAATTTATCCTTATGCCGGTTGGTGGTGGCGCATGCCTTTAATCCCAACACTCGGGAGGCAGAGGCAGGCGGATCTCTTTGAGTTCGAGGCCAGCCTGGTCTACAACAGCTAGTTCCAGGACAGGAACCAAAAAAGCTATGGAGAAACCCTGTCTTGAAAAATCAAAAAAAAAATTATCCTAAAGAAAAATATTATTTCAATTTTTATTACTATTGGCACCATAGATTTGATATTAAATTACATGTCTAAAATTTAAAACTCCTAAAATTTTATCTAGTCTCTGCCAAATATTTCTGTCACTTGAATTTATTTTATACCAAAGGTAAATGTTTATCTAGACTACCTTTAAATAGCCATCTCATACTGGGAATTAATATTGAATTTAAAAAGGTGTGTAGATATTCTTATTATTTCAGCTCATGCTTCAAATTTTCTCACAACAACGAGGACATAAATATCACCAACAGCAGCTTCAGTTGTCAGGAAAAGTAGAATCAGCTGTGCTTTTTGCTCTCTGTTGAGGACATGGGTAAATGGGTGTGGAGATGCAAAAGAGGCTGTTCATAAATAAATTTATCATAGCACAGTTTCATAATTATAGATTTATTAAAATGAATTTCGTTTTTAATGGCCAGTCAATATGCCAAAGAGTATTTCTAATTATCCCGTAAATTGTTTGCATCTGTGACTAATTCTACTGCAATGAATCTTTGCCAATCAACTCATCATTCCTGAAAAAGGCTTATTTACATTTTTTGCCAGTTATAGCTGACATTTTACCACACACATCACATTTTTTTCCTTTGCCATTAATTTTCATCTAGACTACCTTGTGTAACAATTGCTTTCTTCCAAAAGGTAAAACATAGTTTTAATCACATTTCTAACATCAGAAGTTAAGAGGCATTCTAAGGTTTTTTAATATATATACTTTCAGGTTAACAATTCTGCAATAATTTTTGTATAGTGGGTGTTTATTTGCTGAAGCAGCATAGAGAGACAGAAGTCTGACATTCAATAGCTGCTTCTTTATTTGCTCACACAAGGAGGGACAGCCTCTCTCTAGAGGGTATTTGAGAGGTATACCAAAGAAAAAGCTGGCTGTGACCTTATTTAGGGGTGGTGTGAGGAGTCTGAGACTGGTGAGCTGTTGCAGCATGTACCCCACATTTTTTTTTTTTCTGCAGTCTCTTTTTCCTGAAAGAGTTTCCTCAAGGTGTGGCAAGCTATCGTGGGAAACAAGTTATCTCTTCAAACATCCTTCTCTTGCCTGAAAAACCAAGGTCATCATGTTAGAATCCTGTTCTGCTATCTAGGCAATCTATCATTCTAAACCTTGAGGCGTAAAACAAGAGGGATCTGAGGACATAGATCCTTTCTTAGCTCCTTCCTTCAGGGGAGGGTTGTTGATCATTGGACTGGTTCTAGATCTTCTGAAGAGGAACATCTAAGTCACATAACAGGAGAGTTTTAACTTGATCAGCTGTGACAGACCATCCTAAATTCCTGGAGATGTTCTGGAAAAAATAATCGTTAGAGGGCTGAAAACCGATAATTTAGTCACTGTAGGGATAAGCCCTCCCCTTGGGGGCGGGCTGCCCTCAGGCGTATGTTTACTGATATATTGCGCTGCGCGCCCCTTCCGCGCTCTCCTGTTTCCGCTGGGTACTCCGCTGGAACCTTGGTTTTGTGAGTCTGGTTTTGTTATTAAATTTGTTTAAATATCAATTACTGGTGATTTATTAATCCGACCGCTGCAGTTGGCCGCCCATCGTGGGGCACCGCACCCGCTCCTTAGACCCGCTGTGTCCGCAGCAGGTCAGGCACACAGGTTGCCGATTTCCCCGCCCGCAGCGGCGCGGCTCGGGACGCGAACGCGGCACCGAACGCGATCGCCACAGAGTCCCGTCTGCCTGCCATTAGCCACTTCAGCGATCCCGCTCCTGCCCGCCCGCCCGCCCCGCCGGGCTCCCGCCGCAACCCCGCAGTCCTCGGCACTCCAGCGCCCGCCCGCCCGCTTTAGGTTAGCAGGCACGGCTTTGTTCCGCGCACCGCCACCACTACCGGCCTAGGCTGCTGCGGCTCGCAGGCAGCTCTTTGTGTTCCTCTCGCAGAGCAGAGGACTTAACCCCTCCCTCTCTGCCTTGACGTTTGGAACTGAACAGGGAAGCTTAAATATTTGCGGTTTTACAACACAAACCGCCACATTGGGCCCCAAGGGGTCATTTG
>NW_026067911.1:14239476-14286807 GCF_014885135.2 Alexandromys fortis | reverse complement strand
TGGGAGTGTCATATATCAATCTGTTGATTTCATTGGTTAATTAAATAAAGAAACTGCTTGCCCTGATAGGTTAAAACATAGGTGGGAGGAGTAAACAGGAGGAAGAGGAAGTGAGGTAAGACTCCTCAGAAAGACGCGAGATAGCTCTGCTCTCAGAGACACATGCGATGAAGCTTCCGACTCAGGATGGACATAGGCTAGAATCTTCCCGGTAAGCGCACCTTGGGGTGCTTACACACATTATTAGAAATGGGCTAGTCCAGGTGCGAGAGTTAGCCGAGAAGAGGCTAGATATAATGGGCAAGCAGTGTTTAAAAGAATACAATTTGTGTGTTGTTATTTCGGGCATGAGCTAGCAGGCGGCCGGGGTGCTGGGGACACAGCCCTGCCGCTTCTTATTTCAACAGTCCATTGCTCACGAGCATTTGTTCACCTGCATCTTTGGGTCATTGTTCCTAGGGGCCGTAGTCTTCCGCTGACCGCCCTTTCCAGTATGATTATCCCCACTTCATAGATGAGGAGCTGAGGCCACTACAGAAGGAATGTGGTCCCTTCCTCTGTGAAGGTCAGTCGTGTCTCAGCTTGTCAGCGATTGAGTGACTTTGGAGAAGAGGAGAAAGAAGCTGCTCCTCTATGAGGCAGAGCAGCCAAGAAGCCCCGCACTCCAGGCAGGCCTGTTAACAGCCATGCACGCTCAGGTTTCAACCCTTCCTGGAGTATGAAAGACAAAGACACTGCATGCCACATCACGTGACCTAAGAGTCCTCCCCCTTCCCCTATTTAATTGCAGAGGAGAGGCAGGGGCCTCACTGAAGCCAGCACCTAGTGGTCCAAGGGAGACCAGGACCCTCTGAAGCCATGAGCCCCTCCCATCCTGCTTTCCAGTCCCGGATATATCTTTCTCTCTGGGGTCTCCTTCTGATGCCAGCAGGTGAGTGGGTACCACCACTATCACTAGGACTTCATCTTACCCTTGTGCCCTCACAGACCACATGGTGGACTTTCCTGAAGGGCAAGTCACTTAATCTTCAGGGCTACATGGGGACATTCAAGGTCATTGTCTGGGTGGCCACAGGGCGAAGAAGACAAGGGGGTGGCTCAACTCTATTATGAACAGCTTTGTCATCTTGAATGCCCCCAAGCCTTTTGGTATTCTTGTCTGCAAAATGCAAACAGCATCATGGAACACTCAAGATCACTATGGGAATGAAGGAAGCTTGCACCCAGCACATAGGCTGGGGCAGGTCTGTGGAGACACACATGGTGGTTGTGTTCATTGTCGTACTTTCTGTCCCAGCGGCTGCTGGCTGCCGGGTCTTTTTTTTTTTTTTTTTTTATCTGTGTAAGGTCATTCATTGCCTGCTCAGGCAGTAGAGCCCCAGAATGGGGAAGCTATTATGCAAAAAAACAGTGGAAAGGGCATGATAAATTCCACCAGACAGTTGTGCAGAGCTTTGCCCAGAAAATGAGAACTGGTCAGAGCTGGCAATTTAAGAGCTCAGGCTGGTACCCTTCATGGGAGATGTTCTCATGGGCATCAGTAGCTTGTTGGAAGAGTGGATGGAAAGGAGAAAAGTCTCACCACCCGCCAGACTCACATCAGTAGCTGAAGCCCCTCTCAGCCACCCCTGATCCCCCTTGGGGCTCTTTGGTTCTGGCTGAGACTGGTTTCTAGGTCTGAGCTTTCTTACTAGGCTGCGGGAGCCCTCACTCCCTGACTCCTCACTTGAAATCAGGAAGACCCTGCAAGCGCCTGCCTCTTGTATGGTGTCCTTAGGGCTATTTTAACCACTAATACACACTCATCTATGCAATCCCCAATGGTGTTTGAGATGTACTTCCTGTTTGCCTCCCCATACAAGGATATACACTGTTGAGTGTCTCTGCTTTGATGGACAATGGAAAGAAAACCACGGATTCAGCTCCTCGGCCTCATGTAGACTCTTTTTCTCTCCTATTCCTACTCCACAGTGTTGGCCCAGCGAGGCTCACGCACCCAGGCTGAGGACCGCCTGTTCAAACACCTGTTTGGAGGCTACAATCGTTGGGCGCGGCCAGTACCCAATACCTCTGATGTGGTCATCGTGCGCTTTGGACTTTCCATTGCCCAGCTCATAGATGTGGTGGGTCTGCCCGCTCACTCTGTGTTCCCTTGATCAGCCCCCCAGCCCACTTACTGTAGGGATAAGCCCTCCCCTTGGGGGCGGGCTGCCCTCAGGCGTATGTTTACTGATATATTGCGCTGCGCGCCCCTTCCGCGCTCTCCTGTTTCCGCTGGGTAGCTGGAACCTTGGTTTTGTGAGTGCGCCCCTTCCGCGCTCTCCTGTTTCCGCTGGGTACTCCGCTGGAACCTTGGTTTTGTGAGTCTGGTTTTGTTATTAAATTTGTTTAAATATCAATTACTGGTGATTTATTAATCCGACCGCTGCAAGTCACAGAGTAAAACTAACAGAATTGCCCAGTAAGGTAGAGAGAAAGAAAACGATAGAAGTGGGAGAGATAGAATAAGTTCGTGCAATGATGGGGATATAGAGTTGATTCAAAGTCACAGTGACTAGTCTCTCTGCAGGGCGAATTCACCAAAATGGGCCACAGAAACAACACGGAGGTACAAAGAATTGAAGGAAGGAAAACAGAGAAAAATGGAGCACGAATTTAAAGAATTTTATCTGGCCTAGGGTGAAAGTTGCTAGTGGCCAGAGTTTCTCCAAAGCATCTAAAATTCTTTGTACAGATGTATCAGAAACAACTAGAACTTTACTGCAAGTGTCTCTATACTAATCACCATCTGCTCAAAAATCGACACTCTTCTGTTCAAGTTTAATAGGTATAATTATAAGTTCTTCAGGAGTCATTTATTCACTACATCCATTTAGCAAAATACTAATAGTAGTATATAATCAGTTTCGTCTTATAATCTGCCTACCACAGGTTCTTGATCTGATAATGGCACAAGGAACAGGCATTTTTCTTATATAAAGGGACTAAAGTCCAAGTTAAAAGTACATGATTACTAGCATGATGTCTGTGTCACTATTTCATTTGTTGACATGTCCAACCTGGCCTATATGCATTGTATTACAGAGTTTACAGAAGGGCAAGACTGGTGATTACTTTTCTCCTCTGGGATCATGCATAGGATGTTGCTGTCTGAGACACTGGCATTTGAAATTACAACAGAATTTCCAATAATTTCTGAAATGGTTACAAAAAGATAATTTCACCATTTTGCAATATGTGTCTATGTGAAGAGTTATTTTTAGTCCTGATTGTTTTCATGTCAAAATATTGACCAACTCTGAAAGGCATTGAAGATTATTTTCTGCCTTATCAAGCATTTATTCCTTTAATATAACAATAAATAAACATGCCCATTTCATTAGTATATAAAGCTGCTTTAGTCTTGAATAAATTGTCAAATATGTGTAACAAAAAAATGTTTTAAAATAAATCAACCTATTATTAATCATCAGCAAATATATACATATTTAATATACCTATTCTTGAAGAGTTGGGCAAGCTTTATCAAGGGAAAATGTATTAAGAATCATCATGGGATAATGAAAGGGAGAAAATAAAGAAACAAAAGGGAAATCCTGATTGGGTAAGTTGATGATGTCTAGTCCCAGAAAATGAGACAACTACTTACAACTGAATAGCCAAAGGAGTCAGGGAAAAGTCTTGTAAAAAGTGCTTGTAGTAGACAAATACAGCCTGGGAACATTTCAGAAGTAACAGCAGAGATGTCAGGGATGCTATTTAAGGCAGCAGTTTGGTTTCTTGATCTAACATCATTCTTGGAACAAAAGTAGCATGTCAACTATCTGTAAAAATACAGTTCATACAACATGGAGAAGAATGCAAAAAAAAAAAAAAAAACCCTTGCTTAGTTTTAGAATAATGACACCTCAGAAAAGATCAGGGTTTGGCTAGACAAATGCATTCCTTACAGATGTGAATACTTACACTTTAAAACTGAATAATATCTCTTAATTTGTAAATGATCCTAATGGTCATGTAAAAGATAATATTTCCAGTACTTATAATCATTAGGAAAAAATACATAATGAATATCCAAAGTAGAAGCAAGGAATAAATTCTTATGATTGGGTATAGAATACATAGCAATATTACAGAAATATTTCATAGCATTTTGGATAAATCCTTGTTTTACTGCTGTTCACTCGGCAAACCCACCTTTAATTTCAGTCTTGTCTTCTGAACATGGTTCCATGCAATGGCTGCTATCCGACAGATACGCTGTTTCTAGCTTTGAGCTTTCTACTTTCTCTTTCAAAGACTTCTGGAACAAATGAGAGATTATATAATCATCGGACAAATTAATTTCAGAAATGAGAGGTAATTATAGTTGAAATTTGAAAAATTCTGGTGTCAAGAAGTATTTTTCAATGATACTAGAGATATAAGAGGAAATGACTTTTTATCAACTGGATGGCCATTTTGATAACTGCAATATTATACAAAATTTTCCTCTGTTATGTCTCACTCTACTCAATAATTACTTCCCGAGGACACACTCCAAATTTTTGGCTCTGCTGATGTTTTCGGAAGACCAAATATGAATTAGAGATCATGAGAGTCATTCTGATAACCCACTGAGTTTTGTGATAATAAAAATGCAGTTATTTCTAGTTTCTATATAAAATTCACAAAACAACAAGTATATAAAATTATTGTATGCAGTCAGGATGCGTTTTATGAGAGAAGTATAAATTCTTAAAAAGGAGTACCCACAGCAGTGGTGGTGCATGCCTTCAATCCTAGTACTCAGGAGGTAGAGACAGGCAGATCTCTGAGTTTGAGGCCAGCTGTTCTACAGAGGAAGTTCCAGTATAGGCTCAAAAGCTACAGAGAGACCATGTCTTGAAAACTCCAAAAACAAAACAAAACAACAATACAAAAAAGTAATAGAAAATACTAAGATAACCGCTAGATTGTCTTTTATTCTCTCTCTTTCATTAGCTCTTAATTTGCTTAGTGCTTCATCAAACTGAAATTGTTATAGGCCTTTATCTAAAATTTCTGCAAATCTAAAGCACAAAAGTGATGGTGTATACATGGACAGCAGATGTGACTAGGTATAAAGAGGTCTACTTCTGAAAGAAATTTTGTAACTTGTCAAAGAAAACAAAATTTCATAGTTTATATTCTATACAACTTTCAATTATAACTGTTAGTTACTGCACAATTTCTTCCACTAACCACGAAAATGGCAAGGAAAAATACTTTAAGCACTCACACAATATTTTACAAGTCAGAAACCTTGGTACTTGAACCATATTCTGCTCCCATTGATTACCAAAACTTTAGTGAAATTAGCCGAACATTAGTCTGTGTCTTCTGTATAGTTATTATTTGAGTTACTTTCTTTGTTAAAGTATCTCAGAGAAGGAAAGATGCTGGCTTATTTTTTGAGGCTATCAAGGCAAGGAAGGTATGATGGCAGAAGCATGAGGTAATTTTGAGTCCACAATTAGGAAGCATGGACTGGTGCAGGTGATGGTGATAATTTCTTTCTTCTATTTCAGTCAACCCAGGTCCCAGTCAGATCTGCTCAAAGAGGAACCAATTCAGTCTCCAAACCAAGGCTCAGAGAGTCCCTCTGAATGCCCGAGGAGAGCTTTTGAACTAAAATGGGCTTTCTCCCTCAGATGATCTTTTTTCTGGAGCTTCTTCTCCGGTGATTTTTGTGGAGAGACTTCTTCCTCAGATTCCCTTCCCCAAATTAGACAAGTGTTGCTTAGAACTCTGTTATCTGAGTATCTTACTAGCTAAGGCTCTTTTCTTTCAACAGAGCCTGGCCTACATTGATTTCTGCAAGGAAAACCTCTTGTTTCCTTTATCTACAAACTGAATGTATCTCGACCAATTTTATCTTGGAATCTTTTGGAGGACCTGAGTGCTTGTGTTTATTCTAATCCTGTTTCAACTTGCTCACAATGCAAACCAAGTAAATTGAAGCAAAAAGAAAATTATATGCAGCAACAAGTGAAAATACATAAGTAGTGATAGCTTAATTTATCAGGTTAATTTTTAATAAATTTATAAATTATGAACTCTACTTAGAAGCAATTTTCTATAAATCTTGGATTACCATAACATTAATATGTAATGCAGCTTTATCTCTTCTGGATAGTATTCATTTGTGGAAAATATTTTTTCTTTAAGTGTAAAAGATGGAAAATTTATTTGAACTAGTGACTAAAGAAAATGTCTCTGATGTAAACATTGGGTAATTTTTCAAATATTCATTTGAAATATCTTTTGGTTTCTACAAATTCATATTGGAATAATTGTAAAAAAAATGTATGTGCAAATGCAGTTTTACTAAAGCAATGACTTAAATATCTTTTCAAAACAATTCATTATGGAACCCACCAGTAGTTCTAGGACTTGAAGGTAAGTGAGGCAGATCGGAAATCAAAAACATCTTCTACCTTGTAAGAAGTTTGGAACCATGAGGTCCTTTCCAGATAAACAAATAAACAAAAATTACAATATTAAACTTGGAAACCTATTCATAAGACTTTTGTGCCCTTGATGCAATGCTTCCTATTATACCTCTTTGATGAGTGTATCTTTTGAATTTAATTATTCTTTGCAATCCAACTTCATGTATTGAATGCTGCTTTCTGGTTGCTTCTTTGAATTTAGAGAGGCAGAATCACATTGCTCAGTGTCACATCCGTATTCTGGCAGTTACACAAAAGCCAGCATCCTCTGTAACTTGTGAAGCCAGTTCCCCTCCACCAACAGAGTCATCTCCTTATTACTTGTAGAAGGGACAAATGGCTGTCTGTGGTATATATTGGCATAGTAAAGTGCATTCTGACCTGCAGGATTGCTCAATATTACAAGCACACACCATATATTTCAGAGTCCATGCTGGCATCTTGGCGATTCCTATTGGCCCCTTTACCTAATCTTCTCCATCTCATTCCCCGGCCACGCACCAGGTTCACATTATCCTTGTAACCCCACTCTTTCTTCCATCCCCCCATTTTTGTTGTTTTTCTTTCTCTCTTATTCCTCTTTCTGTCTTTCTCTAACTCTCTTTTACCCATTTCACTAATGGCCAAGTCCTGTTGGATGGTCATGTTCAGTCTACTTTCTCTCTCTGCTCTGGACTCTTTCAGATGACTGTGGCTGTATTCTTCCTTGTAACTGCAATAAAACCCTTCCCCTCAGCCATATCTTGGAGTGGTCTTGTTCTCAGTTTATATAACTGGTGTTGAAAACATCAGTTTATTCACCTGGTACCCAAATCCTTAATTTATAGAATTAACAAACATGATCATTACTGAGCAATGCTATCCTTATTTTATGTTATTGTATTTTTGTCCCATGATCCCTAGTTTTTTTCTTAATGGTTTCATATATATATACTGGATTTTCCCACCCTCCATTGTCACTTTTCACCAATTCCCTAGCTGAAATCTTGCTTCTTCTTAGCAATCTCCTCATTCTCAAAGTTTTTCTTTCTGACCCAGTGAGTTCAATCATAGTTGCATGCAGGAGTATCAGCATGGGTTAATTTTTCTCCTTCCCCTTCCAGTGTTTCGTGAACCTTGGAGAAGGTGATAAAGATTTTTCTATGGGGGCTTGCAGTTTCCACTTGCTCTTGTTAGTGATGAATCTCTCTTAACTGTAAACCACCGCAAAATGAAGCTTCCCTGAAGTTGGCTGAAAGCAGGGCGATTTTATGGTTTGAACATATGTGTTTAGAGTGCAGTTTGACCCATGTCCACTTAGCAACAGAACAGTAGTTAATGCTCCATTAGCACTTTGACCAGGTTTACAGTTTCAGGCATGAGTTCTCTCCTGTGGAACAAATTAGTTGTTTCCTTGCCATCGTAGTCACGCTACTGATGTTAGCATTAACTTGGTAGTCATGTCTTGCCAGATAGCTTTCGATTATAGCTCCTGGCTTGCACAGCCAGTTAAAGTTTACTATTATAGCTCCTAGCATCCACATTCAGGTAGGACTGATGAAGACTTTTGACCCTAAATTGCTTGTCTGGCACCTTCTGGCACTATTAAAGGTATCTAGGAGACAGAAAACTTCTAGCACATCTTTTTTTTTTTTTTTTTCTCAATGCCAAATAACCCAAGTGTGAGCTGTCTTTAGCAACAAAATCTTTCAATGCATTTCTATTCTATGACCACAGGCATTAATCATGACGTGCAAGATTAACAGCTCTTATGGAGGCATCCCACCACTGGTGCTGAGGGTTTCACGTAATAATCTTGTCTTCTGTGACAGAATTGTCTAACCATCTACAGTACCTTTATTCAGAAGGTTTTCTAACTTATATAAAGGAATTGTAAGTTTCTATAGAGCTTTTTAATACAACCCTTAATTTAGGTTAACTTTTTCAGTTATGTTTCAAAAATATTTTTCACTCCGTCATTTATATAAATAAAGATATCGTTTAAATTTCCTACATATTTAAAGCACACAACTTTACTTTAGATGGATGCAGGTCTGTCGTTAAAATCATGGCTTTATCAGAAACTACAAAATTGAGCGACGGGATTTAATACCTCATCTAGGAATTTTCTCCATTACCCTTCAGCACTTTAACCGTCTGTATGTTCAGCTCATGTTCAGTATGATGATTGCTTATGCTAATATAGCCATATAATGCAGTTTTCAGCAAGACAGGAAACAGCAAAATGAGCCGAGAGAGGACTCTGCAGCTGTGTGGATTGACTGTATGCAATCCTTGGGGGATACGATTATCAGACAACTGAACCATCATTAGGATAATTAGTGTACCAGGCAACTGCATTAGTGGAATTATTGTCATTGCTCAGAGCTTGTCAGCACAAGGTTTTTTTTTTTTTTTTTTTTTTTTTTTTTTTTTTTTTTTTTTGATTTGGTAAGAGTTTGTTTCTACAAATGCAGCTAACTGTGTGGTTGAAATTGAGAGATATAAACATTTCTACTGTCTTGATCTTGATGCAGTCTCATCAAGAACAAATAAATGGCAGACGAAAACTGTCAAGCAGAGAGGAATATTTTCTGCAAGTAAGTGGTTAAATTGAAACTGTCCTGGAGATGAATTTGGCGAATTTAAATGAAATCTATTATTATGAGCAAATTAATTATCTGAGTCATCTTCCCTACTGAGTGAGTTCTTAGTGGAGAGCTACAAAGGCCTCCTTAATTTCTTTTTAAAGGTACTTTGACCTGCCAGTGTTCCTATAGTGATAACACACAAAGTGTTCTCATTCTCCAGGTTTCCATTAGTTCTGCCTTCAAAAAGGCATCATAAATTACCATCTGATGCTAATGATCAGCAAGGCTGTTTTGTTTGTTTTGTAAGTGGAGATTCTGATTGAGGTTAGGTGATCTTTGATGATTCAGATAACAGAAAAGCAAAGGCACTTCACCTATCCTACCCTTGCAAAACTCACCAGGCCTATCCTGGGAGAAAAAACATCCTTGATCTCAAATGACATTCATTATTGCTTTCAGCAAAATAAACCTTGAAGCAAAACATTCTCCTGTGTATTTACAGTTTTGCTTCTTTCTTGGAATTAACATGTCTGCTCCATAAACTGTGTGAGAAAAGACTTTTCTTCTCCTAGTCAAACCTCATCACCTGTTTGAAGAAATGATGTGCGTTCTCTCTGAAACTCTTTGCTGTGTTTGTATCTAGTTATTTTCTGTCAGACTTCGCCTTTCCCCCTTTTTATTTTCGTCTTACTATGGTTGTGTTTGCTGTGCTTCCCTGAACCTCAGTGATTCACAGCAAACGTGAGTGTCCACATGCCTGAAAATTAGGACGGCTTTCATAGAAGTCTATGAGAGTGAACTTTACTTATCAACTTGGAGAGATTTAAAATGATGCAGGAGACTCACCTTTTGTAAGTCTGTGAGGCTATCTCCAGTGGTTTTTCTACAGCAAAGAATCACACTGGGGCCATGTGGAGCTTCATCTCATGGGCGGCTATGGTCTCAGATTCAATAAAAGAGAAAACGACTGAACACAACATCTGCCTCTGCTTACGGAATGCTGATCAATGAGAGCAGTTGCCTCATGTTGCCACCGTCCTGCCTTCCTGTTATGATGCACTGCACTATCAATCTGTGAACCAGAATAAACCACAAGCTTCGTCAGTCAATTTTATACATCATTTTTCCTTAACAAGGAGAAAAGAAAAATAAAAAGGTTAAAAAGTAAGAGTATCCATTGACTTCCCACATTTAGAATGTCTTCTAATACTTGTAAGTTGCAAACTATTTAAATGTTAATATTAGCCACCTCCCTAATCAAGGTCACAATAAACTAATTAATAAAGGATTACGTGTTTACATCTTTAGGCATTAACTCTTAGCATCTCTAAGAACTTGCAATATGAACTCTTCTGTAATTTTAATAAAATGATAACAGCAATTAAAGATTACAAGACTTTCCAATATGTAACTCATAGTAGACAAATACTAGACCTCATGATGGCAATTCAGCAATAAGACTGAACAAGAAGCACATTGTTGAAGTCTACAGATTCAGGGACATCTTGAAACAGAGTGTATTTGCATTATGGTAAACATACCCCCAAATTTTCCATTCTTCATGAAATTCTTTCTGCCAAGAGGATTTATAATAAACAATACAACATACTCCCAAAGGCCTCACTAAACACAAGGGAAAGCGAGAAATGAGTGAATGAATATAACTGACTCAGTTTTATATAACATAATTGTTGTTAGACTTGGAAGATAGAAACTTTTGGGGTATAAATTATATTTTCTAGAAACACCAATATTAAATGGTAAATAGCTTAAAAATTATACTGACCAAGGTTCTGCAGATAAGTAAATATTCTACTGAGAATGTGTCTACATTTCACCCTCAATCATTTGTACTTCATACAATTAAGAGTCAGTTTTACATCTCTGTTCTTTCCCCATCTTGACTATCCAGTTCCCTCAAGTTCTCTTCTTCTCCCCTCCCCTTCTCCCAATTTTCTTAAGAGATCTTGTCTATTTCCTCTTCCTATTACTTCCCAGAAATATAACAACTCTATGTTGTTATATTTTTGTTAAGGTTCTCCTTGTTACTTGGTTTCTCTGGGGTCATGGATATAAGTTAATTATCCTTTGCTTTATAGCTAGTATACACTTATGCATGAGTACATACCATGCTCATCTTTCTGGGTCTAGATTACCTCATTCAGGATGGTTTTGGCTAGTTCTATCTATTTTCATGCAAATTTCAAAAATGTCCTTGTATTTTACCACTGAGTAGTACTCCATTGTGTAAATTACCACATTTTCGTTATCTATTTTATGGTTGAGGGACATCAGAGATGGAGATCAAGGAAAAAAAATATCTTCATTGAGGAAGCTATTATGGGGTTAGCAAGAAACCTGGCACTAGAGAAATTCCAAGGAATCCACAAGGATGACCCCAGCTAAGACCCTAAGCAATAGAAGGGACAGAATTTTACTGCCCCGTTTTATAGTAAAGGAAATAAAGAAGTGTACCCATGTAAATTCACTCTATGGTTTGTCCAGTATGGCATATCTTCTAAGGTTTAGCCACTTCCTAAAATGCAGGAGTGATTTTTAAGAGTTAAAATCTCAGAGCAAGTCATAAGAAAAAGACTGAAGCAGGGTTGTCATTTTAAATGATATAATCTATTTGTTGAATATTTACTTTTGTCCGGCACTGTGATTCCACGATGCTTGGTGCACATGTCTAGGAAACAGATAGAAGCAAGGATGGCTCACTTAAATTCTCTTCCAGTTACTCACCAGGGCCTTTTCAAGCTTTCGTCCTAACAACTCTATGTCTGTATCATGCAACACCTTGATCTCCAAGAAGGACTGAATCCAAGCAGAGCACAGAAAAGAATGCCACTGAAGTATAATTTATGGATTTTACTAGGGTGCCTTGGATGTCTTATGTTTGTATAAGAGGGGTAGAACTTGAGAAAATTCAACTCTCAAGAGAATTTGTCCCGAGCAACAGAGAGGCTAGAGCTTAGTATATGCAGTGGTGTCATGAAGAGTTGTAAGCTTTTCCCTGTTGATCAATCTACTCTTTTGAATTCTGGCATCTTTTATAACCCCCTTTAAATGACATTGATTTATTTAGTGGCACCTCTCCCCAAATAAGGAATCATTATTAATATCTCATCCTTAGATGAGTAAATATAGATGAATAAAAGATTGGTAAGCAAATGACAGGTAGATGAATGTATGTAATTAGATAGAAAGTGAGACCAGAGAAGAATTCTATTTGAATGTTTATATTGTCTAAATCATAGGACTCTAGTTTTAATGAATATATTAATGCAACTACAAAATATTTTTTTTCAATTTTTAATATGTATTTTATAACCAGAATAAGCCAGGAAAAATTTGTTAACTGCCATGCAAATTCTAATTGACCTCTTGGGATTTCATAATACTATAGTTTCAAACTTTAATAAATTAATATCACATCACAATTAAATGTTTAAATTTATGTGTCTTCTTTAATTATTAGTTTTGGTTAATAGAAGATATTTTAATTATTATTTTTTTTTATTTTTGAGATTATAATAAAATGCATCATCCCCCCTCCTCTTTTCTTTCTCCAGACTTCCACCAATAACTCTTACTTCTATGCATAAGACTCACAGAACATTGTGGGAGAAGAGCAAGGAAGATTTTAAAAGCCAGAGGATAAGTGAGTTTTCTTTGAGACAGTGTTTTCTAGTAACATCAGCAGCTACAACCACAAAGTATCACCACCATGACTGCTTAGATTTGAGCTGAACAAGGACGCCAACAATGCCAAAGTGGATTGGGTTGAAAGAATATGAGTAGATTTCAACAAAGAATGATGCAAAGACAACTAAAGAATTCTGAGAGTAAATAAGTCTCCCCTCAGGATGACCACACTAACTTGTTGACAGGGGATTCTGTCCCAACCAGTCCCAAAGTCGTTAAGTCCCAAAGATACACACAAAGGTCTACATTAACTATAAACTGATTGGCCTATTAGCTCTGGCTTCTTATTAACTC
Organism: Alexandromys fortis; assembly: GCF_014885135.2. Classification (NCBI taxonomy): domain Eukaryota; kingdom Metazoa; phylum Chordata; class Mammalia; order Rodentia; family Cricetidae; genus Alexandromys; species Alexandromys fortis. The sequence continues at coordinate 14,273,762 of NW_026067911.1, read as the reverse complement.
ATAACTTATATTAGCCCATAATTCTTATCTGTGTTAGCCACGTGGCTTGGTACCTCTTTTGGCAAGGCAGTCACATCTTCCTTCCTCTGTGTCTGGATGATGAGTGCAGATGCCTCTTTTCTCTTCTGAATTCTCCTGTTCTCATTGCCCTGCCTTTATTTCCTGCCTGGTCACCCCACCTGTACTTCCTGCCGGGCTACTGTCTAATCGGCACTTTATTAAAAATAATACAAGTGACAGGATAAAAGAACATTGTCCCACAGCACTTCTCCCTCTTAAAAAAAAAAAAAACAAAAACTCTGAATCTAATATCTTTTGTTTAGCTTTTTGTCCAGACCATTATTCATAACATCTTGTAACCAATATTCCTAACAAAGGCAAACATACATAATCCACTTTTCGGGAATGTGGGTGTAGTTTTCTTGGCTACTACCTGCTAATTCGGGGTAATGATAATCTTATGGGGACCTAAAGAAAATTTAGAATTATGATTAAGTCCAGACTGGAGTATTCTATTAGGCTTACGCATCTCAGTTCTGGATATAGAACTCACATATCTGAGACATTTGCTCCTATCAGAGATTTCTCAGGGGATCTTCCTTGATTAAACCTGATTTTGCTTAACCCCAAATGAATTTACAGCTTCTCATTTCTGGTGGAAAAAAAAAAAAAGCAAAACCTCTTCTCCAAAGTAACATACCTTTTGAGTTATATTTTAAAGCCAAGTCATTTTCAAAATATGTATGTTGGATTAATTCAGCAGTATTTATAACCAAATATTTTTAGCAGCTTTTGCTCCTTCCTCAGTCATCAATTTAAAGATAACAACAACAAAAAAAACATATAGTATCCAGACTCTTTGTGTATTTTTCATCTTTACAAGACTTTATTTTAAACTCTATCCCTTTTATTTTTAATTTTGGGCTTTTTGAGACAGAATTTCTCTGTGCATTTTTGTCCTCAAACTTATTCTGTAGACTAGGCTATCCTTGAACTCACAAAAATCTGTCTGCCTCTGCCTCCCAAGTGCTGGGATTAAAGGTGGTTTTCACCATAACTTGAACTCACAGAGATCCACCTGCCTCTGCCTTTCAAGTCTTGGGATTAAAAGCATGTGCCACCACACCCAACTACTCTTTTTTTTATTATTTTAAGGAATTTATCCTTTTCCTTTTCTTTCTCAATCCTACATATATTTTTAAACATGCTGTAAACCATTTAGTGGTTTTCTTCATCTGAATATATCTTTACAATATATCCCTCTTTTTCTGGCCACATGAGTCTTTAATTTGCTAAATGATATGGCTAGGATAAAAGCAGGGGCTTTGAAAGCTGAATGCAGCCCGTTCTTTAGCTTTCTGAGAGTCTAGCCTCATGGCATAGGTACTGCTTGGAGCTATTTTTATTGCCAGAACTCTATGGAATTTCAAAGTCCCTGCCACAACTGAGAAGCATGCTATTGGCTACTCATCATCATCATTTAAATTCTTGGTGGTGGGCCTCTAAAAAGAGCTACAATGTTTTTGCAGCTGAGGCTGAATCAGGAAGACTCTATTAAATGAGATGCACTTGCCTCTAGCAAACAGAGCTTACCCAAGAATGTGCTGCTATCAAGAAGCCATGCTTAACTATATTCTTTTCTGTCTAGAATTACTTCCTAAGCTCTCTTAGGCTATATGTGGAAAACTACATCGGCACCATTTGTTGACTGAGATTTCTGTCCCGCCCAGTCCCACAACCATGAAAACCCAAAGAGTCACACAAAGATCTACATTAATTATAAATTGATTGGCCTATTAGCTCAGGCTTCTTATTAACTCTTATAACTTACATTAGCCCATAATTAGCACATGGCTTGGTACCTTTTCCAGCAAGGGGGTCACATCTTGCTTCCACTGTGTCTGGGATCACAAATGCAGACTGCCCCTTTCCTCTTCCCAGAATTCATCTGTTCTCATTACCCAACCTCTACTTTTTGCCTGGTCTCCCCACCTATAATTCCTGCCTGACTACTGGCCAATCATCATTTTATGAACAATAATACAAGAAGCAGGATAAAGACCACTGTCCTACAGCACCAACTGGTTATTGAATGCCAATTGCTCAGCCCCCAAAGCATACATATGCATAACTTGAACAGGTCTCAAAAGTAAGTGTGCTCTTAAGAGAAAGTCAGAGGTTGCCAGTAATCTTAAAAAAAAAAAAAAAAAAAAAAAAAACTCTCATGAAACTGTTTAATGAGCATTTCTACACGAGTAGTACAACAATGTTAATGTGCAAAGCTGTATTTTAGTAGCTTATCGATGTGGTTGTTAGGAGCTTACATTCCCTAGTGTCATCACTGCTCCACAAAAGTGGTTTCTAATCTGTTTTGTAGAAACAGCAAACCTTTCCCAGTAGAATCATATGTAGGTCTGAGTGAGTAATAAAAAGACCAAACAAATTAATATCTCAGAACAAGATATATACACTTCCCACTACCTTCACCCAACATCTGTCTTTACTCAGTGTGCTTAGAAAGAGTAAAGTCAACCTAGATACATAATGAATATATCAAAATGAATCTACTCAAAAGAGTCTTTGGTTTTTTGTAGTAATTATTATTTGAGCATTCAAAATGAGTTTCCAATATTAAGTCAATTATGAAATGGCCAAGAAAGCAGTATTAATTTGTTTTTATACATAAAAATGTGAGAATACACAGGATTGTTTTAACACTGATGAGAATGTAGAATAATGGTAAAAGTGTTTTCCACCAAGCCTGAGGACATGAGTTTGATAACCAAAATTCACACAGTGCAAAAGAAGAATTTTGACTCCTAATTGCTGTCTTAGGACCTCAATATGTGTTGCACACACACACAGACACACACACACACACACACACACACACACACACGGAGAGACAGAGATTAAGTAAATGTTAAAAAGCAAATATCCTCAAGTTCAGTGGTTCTCAACCTTTCTAATACTGTGATCCTTTAATACAATTCCTCATTTGTGGTGATCCCTTCTATAAAATTATTTCATTGCTTACTTGTAATCTTATTTTTTTTGCCTTTATGAATCATAATGTAGCCTCAAAGGAGTTATGACCTGCATGCTGAGAACCACTTCTCTAGCTAAAGTTACTCAGACTTCTAAATCTGGTAGCAAGAAAACATAAATATATTCCCTGGCTTTGATATGTTTTAATAATATATGTGAATTATTGTTTACAACAATGAAGGAAAAATATGCTTCTGTAATTTATAAAATTAATAAGAGGGCTAAAATAACATTTTTAAAAAGTTTTTTAGATAATTTGATGTTATGATATACAAGTGGTAGTAATGTGACTATAACCCCTTAATAATATGATAAAAAATATTGCAATGTGTAAAATAGTGCAATGTTTGGCATACCTTATATTCTCATTAACTCCTTTGGCAACAGTTATTTACATTGTGTTTTTCTAAAAAGGAAACTAAATTTGATGTAATTAAGAGATTTCGTATTTCATATCATGAAGCTGGTTCTACATTCTATTGCGTACTTAGGCACTCATGTTCCAGGTGATTTTAAATGCTTTATAAAGCCTTGTGTATGGATGCTTTGAGAATGTCTCGGCAAGGGCAATGAATCTTGAACAACCTAAGCATGAGCCATATACATTTAACTTAATTAAAAATAAGCTTTTAATCATTATTTATTTAAAAATATAAATACTGATTTTTTTTGTGTGCCACTAGAGGCCATCATATGCTTTCTTAAAATAATAAGAGCATATGTAAGTGAAAACCTAAATTTGAACAGCATTTACAAACAGTGCAGAAGTCATATATTCTATGAAGTATATGCCCCTTAGGGAGACAGGGTGCAATGATCTTTCCTTGAGCTAGTTCACATGCTTGACTAGGCTGTTATAAACAAAGTTAAGTTGGGTTTTTGTACGCATTCTTCTAATAGCTAATTAAAATGAATGGGTAAGTAAACAAAGTGAAATTAACAGTCAAACCACGCTTCTGTCATTCAAACAATTTCATTTCTCATAACACATGAAAGAACAAGATATTGATTAAGAAATTGAACATTAGGTTCTGGAAGTAGCTTGGGCATTCTTGATATGTTGGTATATTAATCAATAAGGTGGCGGTTTTGTTTCACATAGGAACATCCTCATAGAATATTTTTTAAAGACATACACAATAATTTTGCTTAATGGGAGAAAGATGAAAATATTTTCATACCAGAGGATATAACCAGTCTTTGTCTCAGAAAACTCATCTTTGAATCAACTTATTTAGTGAGCTTAGATTTTTTTCAGTTCTCATTCTTTTTTGTATATTTATTTATTTATTTATTTATTTATTTATTTATTTTCACATACCAATCCCAGTTACCCCTTCCTCCTTTCCTCCTTCTTCTCCCACCTTCCCCCACCCCATCCCCAGCCACAATTCAGAGAGAGTAAGGACTCTCCTGTGAAATCAACTAAGTCAGTCCCAACCCCTCATTGAGGCAGGGCCAAGCCCCTGTCCTCTGTGCCTAGGCTGAGTAAGGTATCTCTCCATAGAGAAGGGCTCCACAAAGTCAGTTTATGTGTTAGGGTTAGATCCTGGTCCCACTGTTGGTGGTTCCGCATACTGCCCAAGTTACATCATCATCACCTGTACTCAGGGGCCTATTTTGGTCCTATAGAGATTCCCCAGTTGTCAATCTGGAATCAGTTAGATCTCACTAACTTGGATTAGCTGATTCTGTGAGTTTCCCCCATCAAGGTTTTTGGACCATTTGTTAATAGTATTGCTCTTCCCTCTGTTTGATTGTATTTTAAAATTCAGCATAGCAGAGTGGTTAGTTATGGATTAATGCATCTGCTTTTATGCTTAACATCCTTAGCCATTCAAGAAATGCAAATTAAAACAACTCTGAGATACCATCTTACACCAGTAGGATTGGCTAAGATCAAAAACTTTTATGACAGCTTATGCTTGAGAGAATGTGGAGTAAAGGAAAGACTCTTCCATTGATGGTGGGAGTGCAAATATGTACAGTCACTGTGGAAATCACTATGGTGATTTCTTAGAAAAGTAAGAGTCAATATACCTCAAGACCCATCAATACCACGTTTTGACATATACCCAAAGGAGGCACACCCACACCACAAGGACATATGCTCAACTATGCTCCTAGCAATATTATTCAAAGTCAGAACCTGGAAACAACCTAGATGCCCTTGGCCAAAGGATGGATAAAGAATATGAGGTACATTTATACAATTGAGTACTATGTAGTGCAAAAAAAAATGACATCTTGAAACTTGCAGATAAATGGACGGAAGTAGAAAAAAGCATCCTGAGTGAGGTAACCCAGTCTCACAAAAGACAAATATAGTTTGTACTCACTCATAAATAGATAACAGGCATAAAGTAAAGGATAACCAGTTTATAGTACAAAACCCCAGGGAAACTAGAACCTTCACACAGCAAGCTTCACTTTTTATGGCTTGCATAATAGTCTAAGACAGGTTTCTGCAGTTGATATTAAAGTCTAAATAGTTTTACTCTTGTATCTTTGTTATACAATGCTTGTCCATTGCTAATCTTTAAGGAATTCACTTGAATAGGTTCTCATCATACTTCATAATATTGTTTGAGTATGATTTCAAATTGACCTGTATACTCTAATGGAAAAATTATAGCATTAAAACAGTACTTATTATAATAAATTAAATATGGAGAATAATTTCATGGTCAGATTTAAAGAAATTATAAAAAAATACAATAATAACTATCTTGAATATGATTAAAATGTTATTGCAAAATATGAAATATAATTTGAAAACATGTAATTATTCTATACATTTGCAAACAATGATGTATCACAATGTTCCAGAGTCTCCTGACATTCAGATGAGACAATCAGCCTTTTGAACTGAAAAACATCTGTATTCCTGGATTTTCACTCATAGTTCACCATTGCTGGGGTAGTTGGACCATAACCTAAAAGTGATTCTAATAAATTCCATTTATATTCTGTAAATTCTCCTGCTGTAAATTATCAATGGCAGTCTACCCATCGTATTAGCATATGGCTTCATACTCCAGCAACTGTATTTACTTAGATAATATGCAATACTGTCTTCAAATATAGTCTTTATATCATCACTTTGGGGAGGATCTGTGATACTGAAAACAATGTAAGATCTGTCAGCAAGATTCAAATGATGCCCTGACATGTGGCTTTCAGGCCTACAGTACAATGTTTTCAGCCTAGGTTTGTGTGACAATGACATCCACAGAAAGCTGTGCTTGTCTCTGGAGCTAAAGTGTATTCGTACTCACTATCAGAAGATTTATTTATTGATTAAAAAAATCAATAGAATTAAAATTTTGAACTGTGTAATACATGCTTTCAAATTTAAAGATTCACAGGGATTATAATAGAGACATAATGTAATATTATGTTCTAATTTCCTTTTTTTCTTTGAGAAATTTTTTTTTAATATATGATATTATTTTATTTTTTATAAGTTTTAAATTTATAGAGAGAGAGAGAGAGAGAGAGAGAGAGAGAGAGAGAGAGAGAGAGAGAGAGTCCAAGAAAAAAATTAAAATAAATAATTCAAAGAGAATCATGCAAAAAGATATTGGGCAGGTAAATCTTGAGTTTATGGTGTCACACACATTCTAACAGTATGATCTTCCTTCATCTTATATGATCTAACTAATTTTGACCCTGAAACAAGATGTTTTCCATAATGCTATCATTTCCTTAAGTGGCACTACCAGTAACAAATACTTTTTATGTGTTTATTATGAACAAATGGGCTTCCATAGCTGGTTGGTGTTAGTCCTTAAGAGTTGCCTGGGGCTTGAACTAGGATACTTGTGAGGTGCTCAAGAAGCCTCAGTGCCCTTTCCCATTTTAAGAATATATCTTGGTTACCTAGAGTTGGGAAAATCTAGTGTTGTGTCCCTACTATTCAGGGGCATTCAGAAGTCACCCGTCCTTTGGAAAAATCAGTGTCTTTCTTTGTCTGACAAACTTACACAAGACTGCCTTTGGCAAATTGGGAATTCCATAGCTTGATTTTCTTCAAGTGCTTAAAGTTTAGTTAAAAGATTATGATTCCTGAACAGCATCATTGCAGCTTTATTCACACTAGAATTCTGATGGGAAAATGTATTAGATACTTTATTAACTTTAATAGATGTGATCAGCCTGTTGAGGAAATCACTATATTGATGCCTAGATCAAAAATTAGAGCAAATCTAGTCATAATCTAGGATTAAAAAATCACTTTGATATAATAATTCTTCATATTCAGGATTAAAGAAATGTACGTAGAATACAGAACAGTGTTAATTATCTTTTCTATCTTTCAGCATGATGTCTGGATGCATAGGAAAGAGGCATCTGTGAGCATTTGATTTTAAAGAGATGAATAAAATATTTATCCATGTAACAACCTGGGTTTATACCACTGTTTGCCAGACTCTGAATCATGTCTGATCTTATGCAGTGAGCTATCTAGAAGTTAGGGTTGTCATCAACTAATTTCAGGATAAACTAATACGAAATACCTCTGACAGGGGACCATGGACTTCTAATATGGGTGGCATGTCTGTCTTTTGCCCAGGGCAAAAGACTTACTGCCTATTCATAAGCTCTGTGTGTTACAAAGTAACCAAGAAAGACAAAAGAGAAAGCACTAAGCTATCTTTCTGCATGGTTACACACATATGCTGTAATGCCTGAAACTTGCCTGGCCAGCAGTTTCTCACCCAAGTGAGAAGTGACTCCTCTAACTCTTGCAAATTACACTTTCAGATGTCATCAAATCCACAGAGCAAGAGATTCTGTCCCAGCTACTTTCCTCTTTACACATACCAGAATATCTTTTACTCAGAAACAACTAAGCATCCTTAGCATCATTTGATATTCCCAAATCTCTTCAATGCAATTTCTCATATGAGTATGTAACAAAGCACCACCAATATCACAAAGGACTAACTTTCTGTATACTTGAAACAAAAGGAGAAAAAGTAAGAAGTAAACATGAAACTGATTCTCTTTTGGTAGAATCTTCATTAAAAGAGAAGAGAACTTACAGAAAACACCATTTCAGTACAGTAAAAATGCCGTATGTAATAGAGCAGCTCCATGGGGATAGTTGGCAGTAGTGCAATATACATTCTTCTGAACATAGTTTAAGGTTTATTCTCTGACTTTCCAACATTCTCTAGGGGATGTGCCTCTCTGAATTTCTAATATTTAAAGACACCTGGACTTAGTGACTTATATACATAACTTTGGCAAAGTTTTATCTGTATGTTTCCCTAAGGCGCACACTTCAGATTTGAGCACACTCGTGATAGTCTATGAGATATCCTTGTATAGAAATATCAAGACCATGTTCTAGAAAAACAAATCCACACACTGAATGCAATGGTAAATTATCAAGTTAATGGAAATTTTATTATGGAAAATTTATCAACAAAGGAATCCTTAGTGTCTTGTTGAGACATCAAAACTGTAGATGTTTTCTGATATAAAAGACTTTTTTTAACCAAACCAGTAACATAAACAAAGAAAATAATCATACCCTTACCATTTTTGAGAAATTATTTAGCTTTTTATGAAAAATATTAAAATTACAAAAATGATTTACAGTTAATTAAAAGAATATATATTTGAGGTTTTCTTTATGTTTTATTTTTATTTACTTTTTATGAAAGAAATTTTGATCATATTAGTTTCTTTACAGTTACTACATACTTAACTACATTACTTGTAAATTCTTAAGCATTAAACTGTCATAACCTAGTCATCTTTTATATTTAAAATAAAAACAGTATGAACTGCTACACTAGAACTAAACAAACATCATGCATTTCTATTGGATGGGATATCTGTTTCTGTATTCAACATATTCATTATTCTCTTATTGCTTCTCAGAGCCACTTAAGGTCATAATTGTCTCATTTGGGCTCAGCATGGTTAACTTTTAAAAGGTTTTCCTTCAAGGTGTCCATAATGCTCGGTATAGCAAGCTGTTTGCAACTCTGTGAAATGTGATAGACCCTCTTTGAGTGGGGAGAGAGTGAACCTCAGCTCAATACAAAGCTTTAGGATGTCCAACTTTGCAAAGAAAAGAGAATAGAGGAGAGTAGCAACTGAAATGGAGTTATGATTTCAGCTTTTAAGCCTTGTGTCCCAGGTATCTTAGAAAGAAACTGTCAAGGGCAAGTTGATTCCATGAGGTTAAACAAAGGCATAATGGAAGAATGTCTTTCATTAATAAACTGGTTATTTGTGATGTCATGAAGTCAGATTAATTGTTTTGTCTTAAGTTTTGCTCTGGTTATTCAGTTAGCTATATTTGAAGTTTGAACTACAGTTCTAGGGAACTTTACCCTTTTTCTCATGGAATTTCAAACATTTATTAAACCAAAAATGAGAAGTAAACTGTAGTAGCAAGTATAATTAGATAATAATTTTATGTTGTCATTTAGTACTCAAGCTACATACAGTTTCTGTGCTCTTAAAATACATTTTAAAGAACTCTAATTTTATACTTGAATATGATTTTTAAAGCAACAAAATTTACATTGTATTTACTTTAGAGATAGGAAACTTCGTTTTCTATACAGGCAAATGTCCAGAGGATGGAAGAGATGGGCTATGGAAATGAAGGCCATCCTTGTTTCTGAGTTGACACTTATCTCTACTATTGTAGGTGACTATATGTTATCCATAAATATTTTTGCTGAATAGTGGTAAGTCAAGGTTCTACCTGATATTACACTTAGAATGCAACCATTCGGACCACAAGCAGATAAAGGAAATTTAGAGGATATATCTTCATGTGTTCCTTTTAGATCTTGAAACTATAAGTAAATTTGAGACATCTATTTAGATTTCCTGGTTCTCCAAAATTTAAACCTCTCAGAATGAACAAGATAAATCAAACAAGTGTCAGCTCATGCTGGCAGTGATGTGTCACCAGGAGAAATTTTTTTCTATTCCTGGTGGGAGTGGAAACTTGTACAACAATTATAGAAATCAAAATGGCTGTTCCTCGAAAATTGGTAATCAATCTATCTCAAGACTGAACTATACCACTTTTGGACATTGACCCAAAGAATATTTGAACCTTCCACAGGGACACTTACCAGCTACATTCATTGCAGTTTTATTCATAATAGCAAGAAAGTCGAAACCACCTAAATGTCCCTCAAGTGAAAAATGAATAAGTAAAATGTGGTACATTTACATAATGGGGTAATATTAAATTACTAAAAAAATGGGACATCATGAAATTTGCAGGCAAATACATGGAACTAGAAAAAGAACACTTCCTGAGGGACATAACTCAGACCCAGAGTGACAAGCATGGTATTTATTTACTTATAAGTGAATAAATAATAAGCTAATAAATAAATGATAACCAACTACAGTCCACAGACTCAGAGAGGTTATGTGAAAAGCACGGCTCTAGGAGGATGAGTGGATTTCCCTGGGAAGGGAAAGTAGAATATAGATGCTGTGGGTTGACTGAGGTAGGTGGAGTCAAGAGCCAGAAGTATCAGGTGGGGAGGATGGAGAGAGTAAAGGAAGAGACAGCTGAAATTCAGGGGGACACTGGGGATGGAAACATAGTGCTGTAAAAGCTTCCCATAATATATAACGGTAACCCTAATGAGGACCCCCAATAAAGGAGGATGCAGAGTTTTATCTGGGCATTATTTGTAGCCTGGCAAGCATTCCAGTTGTGTGCCAGATTGTATTCAGCTGTGTTGTGGTCTAATGGATTCCCATGAAGATCTCCAAACAACATAGGATGATGTTAGCACAGATGATTACTCTCAAAATACCAACAGTTGGCATTCAGTTTCAGAAGACAATATCCACACAGCTCATTGAATATAGAGAGGTTGAGCTGGTGCCTGTATGGAGCCTTTACACTTATGATCTAGTATCTTTGGGACTGAACGATACTCTACATGCTGCCAAAAGAGAAACCTGGACAGACACACCAACCCTGCCACAAAACCTTTGCTCTGCAATCTCTCCTACCTTGACAGATGGGATCAGGCCATGGTGTTGCCAAACTTGTTGGACTGGCCCATCAGTTATCTGGTTTAACTTGAGACCCATACTAGAAGAGGGAGCCTGAATCCTACACTGCCTGGATAATTAAAAACCAGAGACTGTTTTCCCACTTTCACGTCCTCAGGGTCCATTCTCCCATTCCTACCACTTGAGGGCCAGCTATACTGTGTTGCCTAGGTGTAGTATAGATGTTATACTCTCAATGCTACAGCTGGTAATAGGCAGGAAAGGCTCTTGTGACCTCAGGGCTAGCTCTCTCACCGGTTTCAGGCATTGATGAGCAGAAGGTTTGGGGAGTGGAGGGCATCTCTTCCCTGCCTATGCTGCTACATGATTAATGTGAGACAACTCTCCCGTGCTCATGACTTGGGGACTGGCATGATGTAAAAGATACAAAGAATAAATTTTTAAAAAGCTAAAAAAAAGACAAAAAAAAAAAAACAACCAAAACAAAAGAAACAGAGATTGGGTAGAATCAAACATGACTGGCAAAAAAAAAAAAAAAAGAAAAAGAAGTCAAAGCAATTATTCCTAATGCTGTAGTAAGATCAGTGCCTTGTGCAATTGCCATCAGACAGACTTCCTCCAGCAGCAGAGAGCAGCAGGCACAGAGTTCCTCAGCCAGACATTTTGCAGAAAGAGTCTAAATTGGAGGTCTACATTGAGAGAATCTCCTGGAATATGACAAAGAAAGATTGTGGGTGTTAAAAGGGGAATCAACAACGCATTGGCTTAACAAGACTGAAGCAGCAAGCACAGGGCATGCATGGGTCTGTACCAGGTTCTCCACATATGTGTTGTAGCTGTTAGCTTGACATTTTTGTGAATTTTCTAACAGTAAGAAGAGGTATCTCTGATTCTTTTGCATCTTCTTGGATTGCCTTGTCCATCTTCTATTTGAGGGCTTTTTTGCTATTGCATTTTATTTATTTATTTATTTATTTATTTATTTATTTATCTATCTATCTATTTACTTATTTGCTTATTTGTTTTGATTTTTCAAGATACGGGGTTTGTCTGTAATTTTAGAGCCTGTCCTAGAACTACCTCTTATAGACAAGGCTGGCCTTGAACTCACAAAGATCTGCCTGCCTCTGCTTCCCAAGTGCTGGGATTAAGGGTGTGTGCCATTACCTACAAGCTTTGGGTTATTGCATTTTGTCTTATTGTGTTTGATTGTTGTTTCTTGGAAGTCTGCTTTTTTTCTGATGGGAAATGGTAGTGAAGAGAATCTGGTAAAGAGGCGAGGTGGGGCAGAGGTAGGAGGAGTGGAAGGAAGGGAGACTGTGGTGGAGATGTATTACTGAGTGAAGAATCTATTTTTAAAAACAATAAAAATTCCTGAGGCCAAATTTTGGTATGCTGGTATAGAATTAAAATGTAATCATCAGTGTGGAATAATGTGATAGAAGATAGCACTTAGGTTCAACTTCTACAGAGGAAAAAAAAAAAAACGAAAATCAGGGATGAACTTGCGTTTGGAGAGCTTCACATGGCCTGCGAAAACAGACTGTATAAGTAAGTGACTGTCTCTCAACTAATTTAATTAGAAAAGAATTTTTAAAAAAGTAATGAAATAGACAGTTCAGGCCATGGGTTTGCAGGCTATAACCTGTCACAAATTGGGCATGAGTTTGTAGGCTAGGAGAGCAGATGGGATCAATCTGAATGCTTTAGAGGAGGGAAACTGAGTCATGGATTCACTTCAATCTCCTTAGAATAAACCCTATACAAATATACACAAAAAAACACTAAAAAATACATGAACTTTCAAAATATAAATTTTGTGTATCATGCTTGCCAAATATTCCACCATATTTATTTAAACAAAAGTATTGCATTTTCTGCTTTAAAATATGATAGTTTGGAATTGGAAATGAACTCCGTAACACTTTACTTTATCCCTTAATTGTCTTATTTTTATAAAATTTTCATAATTCATGAATCAATCTTGTTGATTCTTCCTGATTTTCAGGTCTTCAAGAACATACTATACTTTCTGTTATTTTTCAAAAAGCAAAATGTTAACAGTGGTTATCAGAGTTATCTTTCCACGTTAGTAACTTAATACTCAGAAGTAAAGGCAGTAAATAATACATTTAAAGTCTCAAAACATAAACAAAAATACTGAAATGAATTTTTAAGATTTATTTTAGATTTTCATAATGTCTGCAGTAATTAATGGAAGTTATTTTTGTTGTGGAATAATCCTTCTGTACACGATGAAACTGTGTTGCTTCATTGTTAATAAAAAGCTGATTGTTTGATGGGTAGGCAGGATTTTCAGGGCAGAGGGAATGCTAGGAAGAACACGGTAGCGTCTGAGAAAATGCCATGAGACATAGAACAAGTAGAATGTAGAGTACGTGCATGCGGTAAACTTTTCTCCAGGCAGCACATAAATTAATAGAAATGGGCTCATTTAAAATATAAGTGCTAAGCCGGGCGGTGGTGGCGCACGCCTTTAATCCCAGCACTCGGGAGGCAGAGGCAGGCAGATCTCTGGGAGTTGGAGGCCAGCCTGGACTACAAGAGCTAGTTCCGGGACAGGCACCAAAGCTACAGAGAAACCCTGTCTCGAAAAACCAAAAAAAAAAATAAATAAATAAATAAAAGGTGCTAGCTAAAAATTTATAATTATTATTAAGTCTCTGTGTGATTATTTGGGGAGTGACTAGCAGGAGAGAGAAGTCTACCTACAAATTTTGACACCTATATTAATGGGAATATATATCAGCTAATTAATGGATAGCTGCAATTTCCATTTCTTTTTTTTTTAACAAAAATGCACATTACTATTTTATTACAACATCTCTGTTATGTTTTATCAATACTATTGTAAAAGCGATGTATTTGAAGTCTCTTAGACATATTGTCTAAGCATATAAGCTATCAATCTGGAAAGCAAACTTCCAGCAATTAACCATATAAATGGACTTCAAGATGAGAGAGGCAAATAAATCCCATGTAACTCTTTCCCTTTCTCATGGGTGTACACAGAAAACTTACCTGATTTTGAAGAGACGTTCTTATTATAAATGAACAATACTTACAGTGCAATGTATTGCTCAGTAAATTATCTCAGTCTCATAAAAAGTTAAAGCTTTTAAAATATATTTTGAAAATGATTTATATGATTTAGGAGATTTCCAACTATCTGGGTTTGGATGTATTAAAAGTAAACCCATATATAAAATAATATCACTTATAACCATGTACCCTATTCAGTTTAATTTTAATCCATGAGTGGTGTGATGCTTCTAAGTATGTTGAGTTCAAGATTAAGCTATATATCATGTCTCAGGTATAAAATGGTATTTTCCACAATAATTCATAGTTTATTGTAGATTTATTTCTTGATGAATGGAGTGCCTACATTATTATGCATAATTTCTGTATTGTCTGCAATTGCATTATTAAATTTTAACAGTATAATTCTACTTTATGGTTAGAATAAAATATAACTCAGTAATACCTTTGGGAAAAATTAAACTTTACATATCATGTAAAATGTATTTCAGGGTGAGTGAGTTACACAGCCATATAAAATCACATTTCTATCTAAATTCATCTGCAATATCAATTTCTTTCCTTTTTAGACACAGGTGTTTAAAGTAATCGCTAAACCATTTTTTTTCTATTAAAAGGTAAATACTACTATTTCCAATCAGATTTTAACCACTGATTGCAAAGTAATATTTTTCTTTTTTTACATGACCCAGATTCAAAAAGCAGCAATGTTCCTTGAACAAACGATGCCGTTGATGATTGAGTGATTTTTGCCGGTTGCATAATTAGCACAATATTATTTAACTTCATAAGAAGAACTACAGTTGCAGTCTCTGTTCCCTGAGAATAGGCAAGTACAAAACCGAACTCTTGAAAACTGCTGCAATGACGTTGTTATCTCTATCATACTTGATAGCGCTTTAGTTTTGAAAATAAATGAGTTTAAACCAAATTAAATATTGTAGCAACTTGTGCCAGTGTTTCTTGAAGATGATTTCCATCTACAATTCTGAGTTCTCTAGCATATCTTTTCCTTACCAAGGCAATACTAACAAATTTTCTTCAGTATGAAATTATTTATTTCTTTGCTTTTGAGGACATTGCTTCTTCCTGTATTATTTTTTTTCTCAGTGCTGTATACCATTTCTATCATTAAAGTGGGAGAACGCCCCATGTGTGATTTGTGCTTTTCATTATCTGCTTCCGAAAAAGACAGCTCAAAGACATGACAATTGCGACAAACTCAACCTGGACGTTACAGTTTCTAAACAACGACAGCTCTCTCTGTGGGTTCCCTCCTGCCACTTTAATAGGTTCTGATGGTTAAGAAAGGAACATCTTAGATACAGAATGCATGGAAAGGCCATGAAGGTTTCTTTTAATTAGAAGATTCCATGTGTAAACTACAAACTTCTGCTGTTAGCATAATGATTAGGTTTTCATTTAATTTGGGGGGGGGTGTGATTTCATTCACGGTCACTGTACTTACATCATTTCCATCTCTCTATTTTTCCTCTAATTATTCCTGTGTTCCTTTTCTCTCTCATATACATGACCTCTTCTAAAATATTATTGGTCACACACACACACACACACACACACACACACACACACACACACACACACACACAGACTTTCCTAGAATTATCTGAATAGAATCCAAGTGGACCAATGCAATCATGTGAGTCTGGTACTTGTAAGAAGGATTCAGGGGCTTTAGAAATGGGATGAAAAGTGACTGGATGAAGTCAGTGGTGTTATTCATTGCTGACAGGATTCCATGAGGGGGGAAAACAAACTCAAGAAGCCTATAGAAGCTAGAAAATATTAGAAAATATATTTTTCTCTGAGATATCTGAAGGAATATCTCTATGAAAAAAATTGGTTGCAGACTTTGACCTATTGAGTTACTAGAGAGTAAGCAAGTTAGTTAAAGCTGAAGAAAAGGACAGGAACAGAGAGACCAAGAAAAGAAGCTGTACCTAAAACTGATTGCTTGACCAAGAACCTGAGACTAGTTACTTCATGGACCTAGAGTAAAGCCAAAAAAATTATCATCTAAAATAAAAAAAATCATATATACATATGTAGTGATAAAATGACTCTGAATGATAGTCTACTATACTCATAAGCTGGAACCTCTTCAGTCATTATCAGAGAAGTTCCTCCTGCAGCAGATGGGGACAAATAGAGAGACCTACTGCCAGACATTTTACAGACTCAGGATGTTAGAACACCAGTCCTAAATGAGGTGTCTCTTTCAAATCCCTCCACCATAGCTCAGGGAACCCTGCAAGAGAAGGCTGAAGGAATGTAATAGCCAGCGATTTAGCAGACATCGAGCAAACAAGGACAACTAAATCAACCTGGGAAGACGTCATATGAACTCACAGAGACTGAAGCGGCAGGCACAGGACCTGAATGGGTTTTCAGCAGATCCTCTGTGTATATATTATGGGCTCTATTTCAGTGTTTTTATGGGGTTCCTGAATGAGGGAATAAATGGATCTCTGATTCTCATGTCCTCTCTTGGACGTTTTTCTGGTGATTTGTCTTGTCCAACTTTGATATGTTAGTTTGTTCTAACTTATTATATTTCATTTTGTTGCTTATTTTCTAAATGTATGAATGAAAACCCAAACAATCGGGTAAAGGTTAATGATTGAACTATCACTTGTACCTCCTGGAATAGGGAAAACCAGTTTTTTTTTTTCAATAGGGTCACACTGCACACTGGATATGTCAAGCCTCTAGGACAAGACTCCACAGAGGAATTTTCTTTTGTGTGTGTGTGTGTGTGTGAAGGGGTGGGTGGGTGGTGTGCTTTTATTTGATTACAGTTCTTTTGGGGGTATTATATTGTTCTCATGCTTTGGAGAATTTTGTTGGGAGCTCTCTTTTTTGAAAAAGTGTTTAAAGAAGCTTAGGTAGTGAGGGGAAGAGGATCTGGAAGAACTTGGAAGAGGGAGGAATATGATCAACATATATTTAAATTTAAAAATTAATTTAAATAATAAAACTGATTTAAAGAGAAAGGAATGAAGGAGGATAGCATCTTCCTTGAGAATGAACAAACTCATTTTACAGGGTAGGTATGCAAGTTAGGAACATTATATCCACAAATTCATATTACAGTCTTAAAATTAGGAATTCTCTTTCTTTAGTGTTTTCTACCTGGGGCTAGTTCATCAGCATACGACTTATTCATGAAATAAACAGCCCTCAAATAAATATTACATTATAAATATTCTGATTCCTAACAATTAAATTCTTCTCTAAACTACCTTTCATTTACAATTTGCAAGTTTTTGATGTGTGAATGTGACTATATGGCTCTTCTCTTTCATATAACTGCTGGTAAGCTTCTGGCCTTATTCCATGTATTCATCCTTAAATGTTTCATTTAACATGTTTTCTATGTTCCATATATTTTTATGTATAGTGTCTTCTAAAACGTTTTCTATATTTCCTAAGCATTTTTTTCAGAAAGAATTATTTCTTAACACTTCTTATTCTTAGAATTAATTTTTAAGGGTGATTCATATACTTGGACTGATGATGCCACTGCTCTATAGCCCGAGTTTTATATATTTAACAGCCCTTCGTTTCATAAACTGCAAGACTGAACATTATAATTTAATATTTCTGATGTGTATTGTTCATCATCATATCATTATACACTAAACATATTCAGTAAAATTTGTGAAATTAATCATGTGTTTCTAATTACAATTACTTTGTCCAGCAATAGATTTTGACACAATTTTACAATGAAGAAGACTACAACCAGTATATTTCATATTATTTTGTAACACACTTATGTCTCTTCATAAGAGAAAAAGGAAGGATGTGATTCAAGACCCTGACTGGGAACTACATCACATTGCAGGTAGAAATTCTTCCTCCTGCTTAATTCACTTTCTATGAACAATTTTTCTGTTCCTCAACTCACTGTTTTCTATTTAGTTTTGATACAATGTATTTATTTAGAAGTATAAACTATTACATTATATGCTAATCATAAACAATTTGAACTATCATAAACTGCCCTAGTATATTTCCAGGATTTTATCTCTGTGTTTAGCAAAGAAAGGTCAAATGTTCCTTCTTTCAAAAGCTCTTCATCATTGATAATCTGTAGTGAAAGAACAGAACATTTGCATTATAACTGTGTCAAGGATCATGAAACTAAAAGTAAATTAAAAGCAGCATCAGGAGATAAATAGAACATTGAAAATAAAAAATATTACAGACCTCCACATTTTCATTAACTTACAGAATGTATTTGGTAAAATGTTATAATGTAAAATTAGGGTGACACATTAATGCTTTTAGTGCAAGTCACTTTAAATATTTACATAATTAATATGTATCAATGGAAACAGTTTTATTTAACAAACTATAAGCCGCTTATTAAAATACTATTGGATACAGAGATCATTTGGACTTGCATTCAAACAGGTTAAGCAGGGTAGACTGTTTTGTATATCTGACAGGGTAAAATAATTAAATTGAATATCCATTAATATTGTAGGTTGAAGCTAGTAACATAAAGTTCTACATTAAAACAACCCACAAATATTCTTAATTAAAAGCACATTTTATTTATGTTTGAAAATGAAGAATTTAGCAAAAGATGATATTGCATATATCAAGAGCTTAGAGCAATCAGTGGTATTTAGATGGTGCTACTTTGATCTGAAGGCTTGTGAACATGTATCCACCTATACTTGATGGGAATAAGTAGAGGATTAGGGTCAGATGGATTCTGCCTTAGTCTGCTCAGAGCTGAAAATATCTTCATCAACTGTCTCTTATTGCTGAGGTGACAAATGATAGTTAGCAAGTCTACCGTCTAGACCCTAAAACGCCACTTCCATGTTCAATTGGTCAAGCAAGACCTTCCTAATTCCAGACTTAGGATACACACATTACTTAACGTCCTTTGCTATTTAAATTTCTGGCCCTGTTCTCAAAACTATTTCCAACTCTTACTTGATCCTAGAACTTCCACTGTTTGATAATTTACAAAAATATAAATTCATATTTTATGGAGTTTATATTTGTGATCAATGAAGTATAATAAAATATTAAATTAAGTATAGTTCCTCATTCATAAATTATTTTAGGAAAAATTGATGCTTACTCTATTTTACGTCAGGGATCCGCTGTGACAAACTAATAGCCAAAGGTACTTTTTTTTGAATATTGGCATCCTTACTGCATTATAAAACATCATTGAAACAGGACTATTTTTTTTGGATGAATATCTACTATAATAAATTTATGATGCAGTCTTAAAATAAAATCAACTGGGTCAACATATCTTTCTTTTCTTATTTTAAACAATGTTGAGTTTGCTGTTAAAATTGTTTATAATTTTATCTTTTATTGAAAATTGATTTTTCATGTAATATATTTGTCTGCAATACAGTCTTCTAAATTGCATATTTCCTGTAGACTTTGTAAGTTTATACTATACTAATATCTTTTTTAACATTCTCTTTGTTTCTTGAAATCTAAAATGTATTCACATAATTTTATATATGTAGTCAATGTCCAGAGTCTCTACTAATCCTCAAAATTTTACATAGAGATGATATAGAATTCTAAATTTTGTTTTCAGGTTAATAGTTCTTCAAGATTCTATCTCGGTAATGTATATTTTCATGAAAATCATGCATCTTTTCAGAAACAATGAATAGGGAAGAAATTGGAGATAACAGGATGAATATTGGTTAGAAACTAAATGAGAAGATCACAATTATTCATCTTTTGAATGTGAACATGCTTGAATTCTTAGGGCTGCTTTCTCTCTTTATTTTTAAATATACCTCTTATACTTGTACAGATGTTATGGCAAATATAGAGTTATATCACTGCATTTTTACATAGTCTTATATATTATATATATTCAAATGAAATAACTTCCTTTGTTTTGCCTGTTTAAAGATATAATATAACTGAGATTGTATAAATTACATAAAGTTGATTATACGCAGAAAAAAATGTTTTTAATTTTGTGATGGGATGGATAACACCAACGTCCAATAATTAATTCACTTTCTAATCTCCTTCAATAGTATGTTAGTATGGGCATTTTGCAGTTATAGTTAAATATATAGTCTTTGAAATGATGAGATTATACACCTATCCATTGGTCCCAGCAGAATTATGAAAGTCCTTAAAAACTGAGAAATCTCTTTAGCTGAAGTCCGAGCTAAATGGCTATGGAAGTCAAAGTTAAGAGAGAATATCTAATGTGCTCTGGCTGGTTTGAGGATAACACTGCAGGATATTTGTGCGGAAGCCATGAGAAGAGAATGAATAGATAGTACCAAACTCCACCCTTTGGAGACCACATTGAACAGTAGAAGGGCTACAGTACCATGCTTGTCTCAGTTTTAGTCCTCTGAGTCCTTTAGCTAAATTCTAGCCCCCTTTGCGTCTTTTCTGAACTCTGAAACTTGTCAGATAATTCATGAGTATTTTTTTAGATCATGAAGCTAAAATGATATATGGGAACAAGAGAAAATGAATGCAAACTGATTCCTTGCA
Source organism: Alexandromys fortis (assembly GCF_014885135.2). Classification (NCBI taxonomy): domain Eukaryota; kingdom Metazoa; phylum Chordata; class Mammalia; order Rodentia; family Cricetidae; genus Alexandromys; species Alexandromys fortis. The sequence goes on along the minus strand of NW_026067911.1, from coordinate 14,253,095 downwards.
AAATGTTTTATTTTTCCTGTACATAATTCATTTTACTAGTTGATAACAACACTCTTTGGCACTTCTATAGTTAATCATTCAATCCTTCGTGAGTATGTACAAACCTCTCATTCATTTGATCCTAGGAGCAGCTCATCTGTTAATATTGACAGTTCAACATCCACTTACAAATAGAGTAGGTCTCTGGTGTAAGAATAGTAAGGATACAATGAATAGCAGATATTTGTTCAATTAAAGTTTATGGTATATTTCTTGTTCTTTGAGGTGTTATACAATAATTAATTCTATTTTTCATCAATTAATTTTGCTTGTTTCTTCACATTGTGATATAACCAAGTCTGTTTCTTGACCTCATTATGAGTGTTATGTCTATATTAGTACCTGGTTCTGATTTCAGTTTAATTTTCTTGATTACTAGTGAAGCTCTGAGTCTTCCTAAGAAGTGCATTCACTGACGCATTATAGGAATTCCCTTGGTTTACTTATTTTTATAATTATTTGTACGTGTTTCTGCATATTCTAAGTAATATTCTCTTTCCAGGTGCTCTAATTATTTCATTCTAATTTGTGGTTTTTATTTTAAATTTCATTATGAAATATTTAACACAGAAGGAAAGTGATTAATTTTGAAAATGAAAAATGAATTGCTACCTTTCATACAGTTAGCTTTTATGATTTTCTTCAAAAAGTCATCACTAAACTACCCTCATATAAATAATCTTAGACATTATGTATTTTTTATATAAATATTGGTAACACAGAGGAAACCAGTTCACATACCTGAATACTCGTCTTTAGTCAGGTATGTTTATTTTCTGTTGTTTTAATGTGTCCAAATAATACTTTATAACATATATGTGAATTTACATTGCTTTTACACTTTGAGGCTGATGTTATAATAAAAAGTTACAATAATTATTAATTGTATTCATACTTAAAATTAAACACAATTACTATATGAACATGATTTCACAAATACAAATCTATTTTATACATGCCTTTGAGAATATATACACATACATGTACATTTATACAAACGTTTGTATTTGTACAAGGATTTTTTCTTAATATGCCTTTTCTAAGTAAAATAATTTGATATGACATTTGATTCAAATATATTCTCCTATACATTACATAGTTGTGCAAAAGTCTCCCTTGTATTTATTTTCTATATTTGTAGATATTTATAACTTCTCTTAGTAAATATTTCTAGTTTATCAAGGGATTTCTGGCTTTATTTCCTTCTTATTCACATCTGTACCCCAGAAATTCCTTTATGATCAATCTTATCAGCTTGAAATGTATCCTAACACTCCATTTGTGGAGACTTTGTTGTTGGAACCTGCTCAGAAATTTTGAACTACGGTGTATCTTGGAACATCCAATTACTGTCAATAAAACACCATTCCATGGCGCCTTGGGAGACAACCCAGTGTCTCATAGATTTTCATGCTGAAGCTGTGCTCTTGTCTCACTGTCTGACAAATGATATTTCTTGCAAACCACCTGTCCTGTTTGGCTGCTTTACATTTCCCCTTCTCCTCTTGGCAACATGTATGTGATGGATGGATGCACTCTTCTTATAATGTGCTTCCAGTAAACTAAGCCTCCCAAGAAGTGCCTGACTGATACTATTCTCCTGAATTTATCATACAGTATTATCACCATGGTCAATTCAAGCTGTAAATATTTCAAAAATAAGCCTTAACATTTCATAACATCTAACAATTAACCCTTGTGAGACATTATGGCCTAGCGCCACACTTCAGTGACAACCGTAGTGTTTTTATAGGAAGGATTCTTTTACTACCAAATTCCAAGACCTTGTGGGTTCTGCTTACATCTTGAAATCTTTCCCTTCCTTTTGCACTGTGTATTCTTATATCCTTACGAAAGCCATCAAGACAGTCAATAATGCTTTTAATCCCGCCTTCCTAGTCTCCATGCTTGCTCTGTATCACGTTCTGAATAATTAACTCAGAGCGCATAATCTGCGGAATCACCTGTTCATCTATTATTCTGCATTTCATTGTTGTCATAAAGAGTCGATAGAGAATTTTCGCATCTTTATTTCACTTTCAGTATTTTTTGTGTGTCTTGTGTGTGTGTGTGTGCACTTGTATGGGAATTCTAGAGTAGAGTGTGAGGTGCTGTACCTCTGCTGCTGTCTTTTTTGTTTGTTTATGTTTTCGTTTTCTTTCTGCTTTGAATTGGGGTTTTTCTTTGACTTGTACTTCACCACATAGGATAAGTCAAATTGCTTAGAAAGTTCTGAGAATCTGTCTGTCTTTTCTCTGAACCTTCACTCAGGGCAGGTGTGTATGCACGTGCATGCACTTGGTTGTGTTTTAAAAGGGTTCTGAAAAATGGACTCAGGTTCCCACACTTTCAATGCATGTGCTTTAAAAATGAACTACTTCTCTAGGCATGGAGTACCAGGTTGATGTCCTCATAAACTGAACTTCTGTTTAGTTATATTTTTAATTTTATGTTTTATGTATAGATACAGAATTTAGACAGGGAAAGCTTAACACTTTTCCTTATTTCATGTGTACAAGTACTGATGCTTTTCCTGTGACACTTGCATGGGTGGCGCCAAGGAGAACCAAAAGAAAGAAACTTGTTTCCCTGGAACCTTAGCTACACAGTTATGAGCAATCCTTTGAGTGAGGGAGTGGAAACAGTGTCATTTGGAAGAACAGTCAGTGTACTTGACCCCTGAGTCATCTTTCTAGCCTCTGAGCCATACATACAATAAAATTATTTCCTGTAGTACCTGATAATTTTATTTTTTATTTTTTTATTTTTATTTATTTTTTATTTTTTGTTTTTTCTAGACAGGGTTTCTCTGTGGCTTTGGAGCCTGTCCTGGAACTAGCTCTTGTAGACCAAGCTGGTCTCGAACTCAAAGAGATCCACCTGCCTCTGCCTCCCGAGTGCTGGGATTAAAGGCCTGCGCCACTACCACCCCACACCTGATAGTTTTAGAATACTGTCATTCTCTACTGTTTCTTATTGTATGGTTTATGTCCATTTTGATGTAGGCGTCATATTTGACAAACTTAAATTGAAGGAATTTAAATGTTGATCTCCAAGATGTCTTTCTCTGTAGAAATTTTTATTTGCATTTATTTCGCCCAGGTAGTCAAAGATTAAACAAGAATCTGCAAATTGTTTGCATGGAATTTGGGATTTTGAATCATTTACAGTAAAGGAAAGTAGGCATTCAACACATATGTGGTGAAGCTTGTATTTGCAAACCTTTAGAAGAAAGCCTTTCATTAAACCCTAACAATTTTAAAATTGATGGTGCAAGAGTCATTTAATATTTGTCTTATGCCAATTGCTTTTCCTTACATATTTTCCACTTAAGCAGTAATCTGATTATATTCCTAAATGTTGTACACATTATCTGAATGGTTAGGGAACTCCTTCAGTCAATAGCCTATAAGATATACACACACCCTGGGCATGGCCATGTGTACTATATAAACAGATGTAAAAAGGTACTCAGCCTCTTGCCTGCTTGATTCAGTTTTCGTTCCCTCCTTGTGCAGGGGATTGTCAATGTGTGAGTCTACCACTAAATAAAGAACCCTTTATTGTACTCCATTCTGAGCTAGTGTGTAATCATCTTCACCTTATTGTAATCACCTTCATCTGAATATCTTTCTAATAACAGTTAAATCTTTTGTTTTAATAGATCTTTAAATTCAATATTCTGATTTATGATATCATTATAGCACTCCAGGACATCCTTCGGTGGATGGGTTCCTTTGAACCCATTTATCCATCTCTTAATTTACTTGTTGGTCAATGATTCTTGCTTTAATATTAATTTCAGAAAAAAAAATGTACTTAAAAACATGTTTTAAATGTATTCAGCATTTCTAAGCGTTTATAGTTGGATAGTCTTCAGAATATTTATTCAAACGTATTGCCATGAGTGAAAATAAATGCAAATCAGTGAGAGCTGAAATGAATTTGAAAATTACCCAGACAGTAACACAGCCAGGAAGTGATGGCGATGACAAGAGGACATGATAGAGATGCATGGGAAGCTGGAATTATTTGTCTCAGCTGATCTTTCCATGATAGATCATGTCCTTGTAATGTTATAGTTAGAAATTTGACATGTACTTCACGTCAGGCTACATTTATTCAGAATGAAACACCCAAGTTATTGTCCATCTCAAACTGTTTCTGATGCAAATTTCAGCAAACAAAAAAAATGGATTCATTTTTAAATCAGTGACAAAATTATTAATTTGACAAACATGTTGGAATTATTGTAAATATATCCAGAAAAATGTATATAATTATAAAATGTTCTATATTTTAAGTTTATAGTGCTGATATTTCATTTATGAATTTTTATACTTTACCCTTATATTTATATCAAACTCACAAACAACTTTCAATAAAAATAGTCACAGTAATGTGTTTATTTAAATTAATGATATTTTGAACAAAAAAGGATCAAGTAGAAGCTAGATTTTCAGTTGCCAGTTTAAAATAAATACCGTATTTGTATCTGGCAATATCTAAATGTGTAACTTAAAAGTAACATTCGAAGAGAAGATCCATTGAGGTAAAGTAATTTTCTTCTGTTTGATATTTATCCTTCCTCATGGTACCTAATACAGCAGGACCAAAACAATGATGTGATTTTAAAATGAACTTAATGTTTGTTGAGCTGTTTGTGAATGCTATTTGAAGATAATCCAGGGCTAATTTAAAAGTCATCCACCAAGACACTACTTGGTCTTATTTTCACAGACTAAATAAGAAAAATTTAACAAATTTCATATATATATATATATATTTGGTTTTTCGAGACAGGGTTTCTCTGTGGCTTTGGAGCCTGTCCTGGAACTAGCTCTTCTAGACCAGGCTGACCTCTAACTCACAGAGATCCGCCTGCCTCTGCCTCCTGAGTGCTGGGATTAATGCATGCGCCACCAAATTTCCTATATTTTTAATTAGTCTTCTTTGTTTCTCTTACTATTATTTTGATATCATTACTATTATAAAATATTTAGGAACATGCCAGCATACCAGGAAATATGCTGTGAAACCATCTCTTTTAGAAATAGCTGCAAAACAGAACTGAAGAAATTGTGATTTTTGTTGATAAGCTAATGTAGAATGGGAAAAATCATTACTTCTACTTCTGGACAAGAACTAAATGGACCTTTTGCAATTTTTCTGCCACTTATTTTCTTTTTTTTATTTTTACCACTTCCTAATAAAAATGTCAAGCAGGGTTTAAGAAAAGCTCAGTCATTATTCTTTGAGAGACAGTTCTAAGTATTTCAGGATACATATGAATTGAGGTGAGAGTTGTATATAAATGCCATTAATTGTGTTAAAAGAGTTCCTTGTGTTCCTGGTGATCTGACTACTTTCACCGTAGAGAGCACTGTCCATAAGCAACTTTGGCCAGTGTTATTATATATTTATTGACATAACCAGAGTTTGCACTCTCTAAATTGCAATTGCCCTGGTTTATTTTACTTTATTCAACGTCTATTCTATGCATTTAAAAATCCTAACTGAATCATAAAATATTTTAGGTGAATTCTTCAATTTGTTCTGTTAATGTTTTCCTGAATACATTTGTCTTATTATTTTTAAGAAATAGTGTTTCAAGGGACTCATATCTGCTGTTTTAATGTCATCTCAATTTTTTTTTTGGTAAAATATGTATTGGCCTCACATCTTCAATACTTCGTTCTTTTAAATTTAAGTTTTGCTTACACTATGTTGTGGATATTTATTCATTTAATTTTTGTATTTTTAAAGTGTTCTCTTAGTAATTAGCATCTTTATCAAAATTAAGACTTTATGTATATAATGGCAGCTTGAATGAAATCTACTTCACTTTAGTGTTATGCACTCGTAACTTTGATGTTGCTATGGAGGATAAAGTTGTCCATTGTATACTAATGCAAAGATTCTGTAACAATAAGCTTCACAACTGGTCAAAGCATAGAGAATAAGAGACTGCAGAATTCAGCCTTAATGAAAATAAAATTTATCACAGCCCCTTCTTCATAGGCTTAGGGCCCATTGATCAAAAATGGCTTAGGTTGATTGTAGGGAGCTGAGACAGTGAATGACTACAAGGAAGCTCTTATGAATGTGCCGGGGCCACAAAACATATGATCACAGTGACGGTGACAGCGTGTAAAGAACTCTAGACATCCAAAAGCTTTAATCCCAGCATGAAGGTGGGATTGGGCATGAAATGCTAACTCTATCAATATTTAATTTCTTCATTTAGAATTGGTGAAAAGGCTCAGTCATTACAGCCTTTGCCTAACAAATATGAGTACCCAACTTCAGATACTTAGAACTTACTAGGGAAAAATACAGCTATGCTGGAAGTTTATAATCTAAAGGACGATGTGAGAGCAATCAAAGAAAGTTGGATCCCTGGAGGTCAGAGGGTTCTAACTTAGCCCATATAGGAAACTTTCAAGCCAGTAAAAGATCCTATGTTACACACCAGCCGAAAGAAGTGTATCTCCTAAACAATGTAATCTGAGATTTTCCCTGTGATTTCCACTAGCTCATGCATACAAATACATAAGTCTATCTTTTCAAACCTAAATGAAATACCACAAATACAAAGAAACAACACAAAATTTAATGGGTTAATAAATTACTATAACTGCATTATTAAAGAAAAGGAATGTTCTATTTTTGGGAGACAGAGTGTAGTTCTATTTTCTGTTTTTACACTTTTGTTATCGATTCTAATTTTTACTGAAATTGAAATTTTATTGAAAATGTGAGAACTATGGGGAATAGATATAAATATCAAACTTTTAACCTGGTAGAGAATAGTGTATCATTTTATTCTTGTACAGGGAAGCTCAACTCTTTAAAATCCAATCAATAACTTGTAAATTTATTTAATTACTTAACAATTCTCTGAAAATATTCAATCTAAATGAATTTAAGACAAGAATATAATATAATTAATGCTACATGGCAGTGACTTCATGTGTAATTAATTTAGTATCAATAAATTTTAATTGTAAGAAACACATATTTGACATTTAGCATCTAAGTTACCGTGCTATTTATATCAATTAACTCACTTATCATGTGTCAATTAGCAGATTATGGATTAATTGCTGTGAAATTAATTTGTCACAGACTTCTTTTTAAATGTTAAAATATTAAAATTCATTAAAATTACAAGCCAAGTATGAAGTTATTCACGTATAAATTGTTATATTATTTGAAAAAAAATCATTAGCAATTAATTATTTTTCATGTTTTTAGATGGTTTTTATTTCTTTTTGTAATCATTTATCATAGATACATTAGCTAAGTGAATATCATCAAATCCTTAAGAAAGTTAATATTTTAAGATATATATTAATAGTAGTAGTATTTTGTAGCAATCACTAATAGAAACAAATTTTCTGTTGAATTTGAATTAGATGATAACCTGGATATTAATCATACAAGGACATAATAAGAACTCTAAATAAAAGCTATTGGCATATGCAAAACTCAAGGATTTTAATACATACATGCATATGTGTGTGCATGTATGTATGTATGTATGTATGTATGTATGTATGTATGTATGTATGTATCTTTTTGACACAGTTTCTCTGAATAACTTTGGTGCCTGTCCTGAAACTAGCTCTTTTTGACTAGGCTCGCCTTAAATTTAAAGAGATCCACCTGCTTCTGCCTTCCAAGTTCTGGGATTAAAGGCCTGCACCACCACCACCTGGCTATTTCTCTTAAGATAGTAAAGAGTGTCGGGTATGGTACCACATGTGTTTAATCCCAGGGCTGGGGGGCAGTGGCCGACTGATCTTTATGAGTTCTAGGCCAGGGTGGTTCTAGGAAAAAGTTAGTTCCAGGACAACCAGAAACCCTTGTCGCGAAAAAAAAAAATAGAGAATAAACAGTGTCATAATAACCCAAAAAGTGATGCTTTGAATGAATAATTAAAAAGCTGAGTCCATATAAGTTCAAATAATAGTAAACAAAATGAGTGTTACTGCTAAACTAAATTTACTCTCTGGGTCACAGTGAGTAAGAGGACCTTTTTACAGTCAGCTATATTGAAATAAACATTAATATTTAGTGTTTTAAAGTAAAATGTTTTCTTTTTTTTTCATGTAGGAATTAGGCAAGATTATGGTTTTCCAAATGGCATCTCCATGAACGTTATACTGATTTCGTCATATTTATCGTGATTAAGCCCTTTTGTCAACCCCCTGGTTGTTAGGAGTCAGGCATCTATACTGGCCTGCCCTTCGGGTCCTCACAGGATAGTCCTCAGCTGCAGTCACTAAGAGCACCTCCTGGGAACTTTCACTACATTCCCTTTTCAAAGGGCCCTGACCACCTCCTCCTATCTCTCTGTCTGCCCTCCTTTGTTTCTCTGCTTATCTCTCTGTCTCTCCCCTTCTCTCTCTCTGTGACTTTGCTTTTGTTTCTCCTGTCCCCAGAGGCCATCTCCTTCCCTCTATTTATGCTCCGTTTCTCCAATAAACCCCCTCCACATGAACTCTGTTGCGAGGCATCTTGTTCGTTCAGCACATGTTTAAAATTACAACACTGGTCCCACATACCTCAACCTCATCCTATTCACAGCAATCCTCATTCTACTTTAATATTCGTTCATTTTTTAAATTCAGTTATGTAAAATTTGCTATAGGAAAAATTTTTTGCNACTTCTTTTTAAATGTTAAAATATTAAAATTCATTAAAATTACAAGCCAAGTATAAAATTATTCATGTATAAATTATGTTATATTATTTGAGAAAAAAATCATTAGCAATTAATTTTTAGCACAATGACTAGGTAACAGAAGTTGTTTTAAATAAAATATGATATACAGAATGATGTAACTTAGGACCCCAATAGCTAATTACAATTTTTAAAATTATAAACTATTTGTTCTAGTGTATATGAAAATTACTAGAGTTGCTAAAAGTATACGCATACTTACACAAAGCAAAATTAAAAAAAAAAAATCAAAGAGGAGCCAGTGTTAAGATTAGAGATTTTAAACAAGCTATTGATGAGCAAAAGGGAATTTTGACTTCTATTAGTAACACTGTCATTTCCTTTCACTTACCAGATGAGTGAATTTTATTTAAATTATCTTGCTTTTTGTGAGAAAAACCTAATTCAAACTAGAAACTTGGCCAGACACCAGGGTCTGTGAATCTTCCTTTTTTCAATCAGTGTTGCCTCTACCCATCTGACATTCAAATATCCTAGTGGGGTTGGATTTACTTTTCTATTTCTCCATTTTCTCTTACACCACCCATTGTTTTTACCTCTTTATACCTTTCATAGAAGTTTTGTTTCCTTTTGCCTTGTCATCACCCTTAAGAAGTCTCTCAACATGGTTGTTCTCTGATTCTAGTTTTTACTTTCTAGAGAGTTCACATATGTGTTAATGTCATAAACCATTCTACAAGCTGAGTTACAGGAACATGACGTACCATGCTAGTGTCCGTCTATGAACATATACATAGGGACAGATCATAAAATAGTCTTATTCCGGAATGAAATCCATCATTGCAAATTAAAGCAGAAGAAAAGAAAATGAGTCAAGGAAAAGAAGCTACTAACAACAGCAATAAAAAAAAATGCAACCTCATTTTCAGATTTACCCCTTCATTATTTCTTTGTTCCCAACATTTAAATGGTTCATAATTCATATTGTAAATACCCATACCAGTGTAGACTCATATTGAAGATTTTTCTGAATACCTTCCTGAAATAAGTATGTACACTAAGAAAACAAAAATAATTCTTGTCCACTACAAAAATAGGTCATTCTGAGACATTTCTAAAGCCATATTCTAGAAACAATAAAGGATTCTTTGAGAAACAATAATATAAAGGATACCCTGTGGACTACAAGACATAGCTACAGCCTACAAGCTGCATATTGCCTGCCAGTTTAAAATATGTCACGGACACTCCAAAGGAACAATAGTTATGAATTCACTTTTAAAGTGTGCTCTGATATCTCCTGAGAACTATTAAAACGGGAACAGTGATCTTTGCCTCTGGCAGTCGTCAGGCAGAACAGTCTAGCCATTAATTAGATTGCTCTGTTTAATATTACAACTCTTTTCCTCTGTTTATGTAGCAATCCACCAAGTCAGATTTTCAATTTTGTAATAGAAAAAATATTTATCAATGGTTGTTTCTATCAAAAAAGGATAGAATGGGTCTGGAGAGATGGCTCAGGGACAAAGAGCACTTGCTGGTTTTTGGTTCTCAGAAACCTAAGTGACTGAGACACAGGCTCCCGTAACTTCACCACTGAGAGGTCCAACACCCACCTCATATCTCCGCAGATTTTCACACACCTGTTGCATACCCACACACATACACGCATCTACACATGAATAAGATGAAAAAAGAAATAAGGAGAATAGAAGAATTCACAGAATATTTATTGCTTTTATGTGCTATAGATTCAAATGTGGACTCTTTTCTACCAATATTTTTAGCCTCTAACTTCTAATTGTATCTGGAGTTGGGTTTCAAAGTAAGTAATTAGGTTCACTGAGGTCATAAGAGTCGACCTTTCCAAATGACCTGGTCTTAGAAACATTGGAGATGACTCTTAGTTCTTCTGGTCTCCATTACACAGAGAAAAACTGGGACATGGAGAGGTGATTGCATTAGCGGGCTAATGAGAGAAACTCATCAGAAATCAACAAAGACACCTCTTCTTGAACTTCAGATTCCACAACTAAGAAAATGTGTGGCTTATGCCATGAAGGACAAGGGCCATATGGTTTATTTGATTTGTCAGAGAGTGGATTGTGACACCATATGAGAGCCTGAGGATTTCATGTCCTACTTAAAACTGCTCTGTGGTAGTCTTTTGTGGTTATTTAAAACTGCGATAATAAAGCTTTTTAATCAAGTGAGGTGAGATTCTGGCAGCCATATTGTGATGTCATTTTCTACCTTTTTTACTGATGGAGTCAATACCTAACATGTCTTTGATGATTGTAAATATTTTGCTTGTGAGAAGTTGATTGTGTGCCTTTATATATAAGATTGTTTTCATCTCCACAGTAATTTTTCATATGTCTTCCCTAGAAATCATGAAAAGCATGTGATTTCTATAACTCCTTTGATCTAATTGTTCTTAATATTAATCCCCATCTGAGAGTATTTATTAATTTTCTTCTGTGTAAATTTCTTTTAGGAGACTCCATATGAAATTATCCCTATTAAATTCTGTAAATTTATCTTGTCAATGCTTCAAGTTTATAAAGAGAGAAAATTGGTTCCTGCATGTCATTAAGTTATTTTTTAAAAAAGGGAAAATAGAATCACTTTGGAAAAAATTCTATTTGCAACAGAAACCCAAAAAAGTATCATAACTGTGGTGTAATCAGATCTACATATAAATTTAAGAATCTCTCTAGGAATTTAATATTTGATTTGAAAAAAAAGGCAACTTTGTCTGTGATTTAAGAATCCTAGCCTAGCGGTATTGGCGCACGCCTTTAATCCCAGCACTCAGGAGGCAGAGGCAGGCGGATCTCTGTGAGTTCGAGGCCAGCCTGGTATACAAGAGCTAATTCCAGGACAGGAACCAAAAGCTATGGAGAAACCCTGTCTCGAAAATTCAAAAAAAAAAAAAAAAAAAAGAAAGAAAAAAAGAATCCTCACCTGAGAGGCAGAGGCAGGTGAATCTCTGTGAGTTATATGCCAGACTGATCTACAAAGTGAGTTCAGGATAAATAGAGAAACACCGTCTCAAAATACAAAAATAAATAAATAAATAAACAAACAAGAAAAAAGAATTCAATATCCAGAATATGACGGAATATCTGAAACTATAGTTTCACATACATAGAAGTGAAATGTTTTCATTGAGAAGTATTTAGAGACTAAAACAACAGTTTGAAACAATATTATTTGGCAAGTATGAAAACAAGAAGTAATGAAAACTGTCACAAGGAGAATGCAAAATAAATATGTTGTAGAAGAAAGATAACTCCAGAATCTAAGCATGTTTGAAAATTGGACTCCCAGAAAAAGCAGCAATAATTTAGTTTGACAGAGATAATCATCAAGTCCATATTCATTGTCTAGTGTCCACAGGTCATCAGAATTCTCCAGAAATTATGATTAATTAATGCTCATTTGAGAACAAATTTCAGAACCAAAGGTTATTGATCACATTTATAATGGATAATAATTAATGTTGAAATAGGTGCGGCGGGGCTGCGTCCCCAACACCCCGGCCGCTTGGCTAGCTCATGCCCGAAATAACAACACACAAACTGTGTTTTTTTAAGAACTGCTTGGTCCATGAACTCTAGCCCTTACAGGCTAATTCTCGCACCTGGACTAGCCCATTTCTAATGATGTGTGTAAGCACCCCAAGGTGCGCTTACCGGGAAGATTCTAGCCTAAGTCCATCGTGGGTTGCAGCTGCCTGGGAGAGTAGAGCATGGCGGCTGTCCGGTCCCTCTGGAAGCAGGGCAGAGTCTGACCCCACTTCCTCTTCCACCCAGAATTCTATTCTGTTTACTCCTCCCATCTATGCTTTAACCTATCAGGGCCAGCCAAGCAGTTTCTTTATTGCTCAGCCAATGAAATCAACAGATTGATATGACACTCCCACATCAAATTAATGGTAGTGGACCCTGGATTGATTGAAGCCTTCATGTAATTAAAAACATCTATTGTATTTGGATTTATTGACTTATTTTTTGAGAGAGTTTTATATTTTTAGTTCCAATTAAAGAAGATGCAAAACGCAAATTGATAATGTAATCAAAGCAAAGAGTTCCCCACTAGATAGGTACGTAAATGATCAGCCAAACCAGGGAGTGAAAAAGTGAAGATGGCCTTCACGACATATAGCATGTAAAGTACAGAAGAAAGAATTTCAGGGGCAGCATTTTTCCAGCAAAGGTGGATTCTTATTAGTGAAAATAATTCAAAGGTGTTTATTGGTGAAAACTGGGCATATTGGAACAGAAAAGATTCCCTCTCTATCCTGTGTGGACTAGTGCACATTCTTGTGCGTGGTGACCTCCAGGATAGATTTTTGTTTTGTTTTGTTTTGTTTTTGTATTTTCGAGACAGGGTTTCTCCGTAACTTTTGGTTCCTGTCCTGGAACTAGCTCTTCTAGACCAGGCTGACTTCGAACTCACAGAGATCCTGCAGCCTCTGCCTCCCGAGTGCTGGGATTAAAGGCATGCGCCACCACCCGCCTGGTTTCCAGGATAGATTTTTAACAGACTTGATTGACACTGTTGAAGAATTTAGAATTTTAATTAATTAAACTTGCTATGGATTACCTGAAAAGAGGTAGTCTCCACGACCCAAGAATTTCAACTGATTTTTAGAAAGTTCATTTGAACAGTCTATTAAGAATATGATTAGAGAGTCCGGTTTTATCCCATGCTTTTTCAGTCACAGTCCACCTGGCCTTGGTGAGCTCCCAATAGATCAGTCCCATTGTCTCAGTGGGTGGGTGCACCCCTCGTGGTCCTGACATCCTTGCTCGTGGGGGAGGACCTTGGACTTTCCACAGGGCAGGGAACCCTGACTGCTCTTTGGATTGGAGAGGAAGGGGGA
>NW_026067911.1:14235972-14239037 GCF_014885135.2 Alexandromys fortis | reverse complement strand
AAAAAAAAAAAAAACAAAAAAAAAAACAAGAGTTAATTGGGAAAATAGTTTTGGAAAATGACCAGAATTTCCAGAATTTGTACCAAACATAAGAAAAGAAGTGGAGATCCATTGGAAGCCCCAATCTAAGAAAAGAGACCTCAGGTGTTTGTTAGAGAGAAGGCATACATTTTTTTTTGGTTGTTTTTGTTTTGTTTACTTTTTTAAAGATTTGTATGCATATATTGACGGGAAGGGTGGAAGATCTGAGTAAGGTTCATGTTTTATACACACACACAACACACACACACACACAGCATTTTTCTCTGTAGAGAAGATACAGTCTATGGTAAGTTTGTTTTGAACCTAATTTTAGAAATTTAAAGTTAAGAAGCTTGGACATTAACCAGTCGACCTAACTAGCTTTATTTAACCAGCAAGTGGGCAGACGACTGTCATGCTAGAATTATGAGAATAGTCAGCAAGAAACACAATGTACTCTGAAAGATGAAAACAAGGAGGCAGCCACTGGCAGGAAATTGTAGGTTTTAACACAGATGGTATAATTATCTCATATACTATCTGTTCATTTACTGCCTCATTTAGTCCTGCATCGTGGCATATTATTATTTAAACTAAACATGGCTTAGCTTTTTAATGTTCAGAAACATCTTTACAATGAAATTAGAAACTAACCTTGCCAGGAAAAAGAAGTTTAAGTTTTAACCCTATAATAATGTGTTTATATAGAGGAAAAAAAAATAGACTGATATCTTCATATCAATTTTATGTGAATATTAAAAGGGAAGGCCTATTTTATGTAGACCTTTATCATAAATTCCTATTAAATTAAATTGTTTTTTAAATTAATTTATTCTTTTGGTATTATTATATTAATGATAAATTTATGCTATTATATGAAACCAATAATTAATTCATTTTAATATTATTCTACCAATAATAATTTAATATGATTATATTAAAACAGTAATATTATTCTAAGTCTGAACTCAGAGCTGTGACTCTGAAGCAAATCAATATCTAGGACAGTGTAAACATGAAAATAGAAAGCATCAGTAGTAGAGTTTGTTAGTTATCATGATTTTCTTTAACATTATACCATTTTCAATGAAACAACAAATTGGAATAATATGTTAATTGATCAATTTGCAATATCTCGTGTAAAGATTTTAAATCAAAATATAAAAAGTAGTTGCTTAAGAATAAAGAGCTGGGTGGTGATGCCTCTAATCCCAGGACTCAGGAGACAGGGGCAGGTGAATCTCTGTGAGTCTAAGGCTGACCTGATGTACAGAGTGAGTTCTAGGACAGTTAGGGCTACACAGAGAAAGACTGTCTCAATAAACTAGAAAAAGTAAGCACAGATACAAGAGTTCAAGCCATATTCCATAGTAGGCACCATGCTAAGGAGTAGTTTGGCCAACACAAAATGCACTTCATGTTTTAAGAAGCCTTTTGTTTTTCATGTTTTGCTTTGCTTTGGTATTTTTTTTTTGTCCTATTGTTTATATTCATTACTTGATCTCTGTTTCCTTTTATTACTTATGGGCAAGAACATGCAGTTGGATGGGTAGAGAGGTGCAAAGGATCATGGAAGAGTAAGAGGAGGGATGATAATGATAAAAATATATTGTAAGAAAAATATTTTTAACATTATACCAGAGACCACATACTACATCTTAAGAACAACTATAACCCTGTGAACATGCACATTTTAAATCCCGTTTGTTGGATGTGTGACTTGAACTTAGACACTTATGAGAAACACTTGCCATCTAGCTTTGACAACCCTAACAGCCTCTACGGTACAAAAATATGTCTAAATATTTTATAACAAGGACAGTTAATTTTTCATCTTGTCTTATAGACAGGGCAAGAAAGATATAAAGACAAAGACTGAGATGACATAAGGGATGATATGGAGGACATGAAGATTGCATACATGCAGATGGAGATGGAGATATGACACTAGGTGACAACTTGAATCCTTTATCATTATACCCAAAGGAGACAAACTGTCTTCATTAGAACTATTCCCGCAGACTTACTTTATTTTTTTACAAGTTCCTAATTGACAATCTAAAGTACTTCATGCTTTGTCCATGTAAATAATCCCTAAGCAATCAGTGCTTTATTAAATTGAAGAAATCCAATATAAGGTTACAATGAAGAAAGTACTATGGTCAGAGAATCTTCCGAAGAACAATCTTAATCAGTAATTAGAAAATGATAGGCACTAGAGTAAATAATGTATTAGTACATAACTTAACAGGTCTTTGGGTTATGTGCTACAATCATTAATAAATAACACTTGTCATTGAAACTAAAATGCCTTCTTTCTGCCAGGAACAATCTATGTTTTATTCCTGTCAGAATCATTTTCACATCTCATAAATACCCACAAAAGAAATGAAATAGATTCATTTTCTCCCTTTTATATCTGTGCATTCCTGGAAACAGTTTCATCCTCTGTTTCCAGGCAGTGGCTCCACCTGTCAGTTGCTTGTCATCTCCTTTTTATCAAAGCCCCTGCTTATTGGTGCCAAACCATAGAGGCCTCAAGTGCAAGTGACTCTAAACAACTTTGAACATTGTTTTTTTTTTTATCATAAAAACTAAACACACAGTACCAATATATGTTTAAATTTATTTTACTTTTAGACATATTAGGGAATGTATGAATACAAATATTGACTTCCAAATCTGAGATTAAAGTAAATAAAGCAGTTTAAATGTTTTCAAATTGTAGTATGATAGTATAGATTCCTTAATGTAAAACGAACAACTTGATTTCTTGAAATTCTTACTTTAAAATAAAACGACTTAAGCTCTCACACTAAGGCTACCCGCCCAGAGCAGTGAGCCTCAAGGTCCTCAGTTAAGAGAGCCCGGCACCCTCAGCCTGGGCTCCAGGGGCTCCTGTGCTCTCCTGGATCCTGCACTGCCTGCCCCGTCCTTCCTTCTGTCCGTGGATCACTGGGCTACCAGGCGGCCCTGTTTAGGTGCTGAAGAGTTCCATCTGGACTGGTGAGTGTGTGCTATCCAGGGGCGATAGTCCCGGAAGA
>NW_026067911.1:14114734-14229118 GCF_014885135.2 Alexandromys fortis | reverse complement strand
GGGAGGGGGAGTGGAGTGGGGGGAGGGGGAGAGGAGAGGGAGGAGGGGGGAAAAGGGAGATGGGGAGGGAAATGGGAGGCGGGGAGGAGGCGGAAATTTTTTTTCAATAAATTATATTAAAATAAAATAAAACGACTTAACACGATATACTTTGCGAGAGTGTGTCCTGGGATGCAAAGATTCAAAAGATTCAGTTGAAAACAGAAACGAGTACAGCAATCATATGACAGATTGCCCTATGCATGCTAGCTGTTGATATCTATACTTGGAAAAGGTAGACACTGTGGTTTCTTGATGGGAGGTATAATAAAATAGTGTGTTTAGAAAACAGTTTATGGTTCAACAAAATTCAGTTCTAAAAGAAGATGAACCTTCCACGAAACAGTACTTGATTTTCAGTGGGATTGATCTAAACAAATACTCAATTTAAAGGAAAGATAAAATTTATCTATGTTTTCCTTGAGCTTATGGTCTGGGTACTGGATAGTTTATGACAATATAATAAAAGTTAAAGTCACTGGAAGAGAAACTTTAAGTTGAGAATAAAAACAATACAAAACAAAAATACCAAAACTAGTATATTCTATAAGACTGTTGTGTAGGTAAGTCTGTAATGCATAGTTATATAGTAATTTGTGTAGGAATGCCCACCACATGTACGGGATTGCTAAGGACAGGTCCTGCAGTAAGAAAGAAGGCTGAGATAGACATAGGGAGCAATAGGGCTCCTCCATAGAAACTGATTAAACTTCTGCCTCTAAGTCGCTGCCCAGTTGAAATACATGCCCTTACTTCCTACAGGGATATAGTGTGATATGTAATTCAAGTCTGAAACAAATACATTACCCTCCATGTAGGTTTTGGTTTGGATACTTTTACAATGAACACTTTCTGAGAGTTTTTGAACATTATAGAATATTAAAGAACTATATATCAGAGACAGAAAATGGTCATCAATAGATGTCCTTCATATTCTTTTTATTGATATTCTGAGAGTAAGAAAAAAATGTATACGCAATAAAAGAAAAGGTTTTGTTCTCAACAAAAGAAAAAGAGCGGGACTTAATTCAATTTTGCATAAAACTAAAGCTATGAGAGATAATAATTACTTTTCAATTTGAAAATGAATCATTGTGTTTGCAGATCATTGAATAAAATGTTTATTATCCTTTAATAATAAATTCTCAAGATATCTTATAACTAGTATATTTTTATATTAGTAATTAGTAAAATTTGTATCTATGTTTTAAGGGGATAATGTTAATATTTGCTATTTTGTTGAAAATACTGAAATATATCTTTAAAAGATAAACTTTAGTTTAACTATGTTCTCACAGTATCTGTTTTTGCTCTGATTAATGGGCAACCTCTATAACCTGCTATGACCTTAAATCACTGACTTTCCCACCTTTACCTGCTGAATGAGGCATTACAGATATGCACTGTTATTTACTGTATAATTAAGATAAACTTTAGAAGTTGACTGTGCTGTCTCATGCTCATAACCCTGGTAGTGAGGGGGTTAGGCGGGAGGATTTCTCTGAATATGTGGCTAGTCTATGCCACATAGTGAATCATAGAGCTTCAGTGCTAGAATCTAAGACCCATTTTTTAACAAATAGCCTTTAGACTTCTTATTTCTGAATGTCAATATAGTGTGTACATAGTTTTTTAAGTAATTCTTAAACTGCATGTTAAATTTTAATTCTTTGTTAAGAACAAATGGAAGAATATTTACTGGTAGATGACATTATTACAAAAACAAAAGTATATGACTAATTATTTTTGTAAGTCTCAAGTTTCTCTCTTCATACAACTTGAAACTGTATTAAATCTTTATAGTCCCATGCTTTAGCTATGTGTACCAACCACAAACCCCAACAGCCTGACTTCAGTATTTTCAGATATTCAGTGGCAACACAGCCCAGACTTAAATATCAGTTCTTGTAGTCTTTGCAGCAACATGATCATGTTTAGAGCCCGAGGCTTTCTGCAGGATTAGTTTGTTCATATATGAGAAAGCCAAAGACTAAAACTTACAGTCTTGCTAAAAGCAACTTTCAATTGCTAACATAAGTACTGCCCTATGCTTATATTAGCTCTGGACAAGAAGATCTTTCTAAATAACAGTCATTTATATGACAGAGCCTGCTCCCTGACTAGAGGAGAGAGGAAGGAACTTCAGGGAATTCTGCAATACATCAGCAGGAATAAAAGTCAATAAAGCCTTCAGTGATAATAGCAGTGTGTGTCCTGTGACCCAGATATCAGAATATGGCCACAGAACTTACCCATGAATGTTAGCAGTTCTGCTCGATGGATGTTGATGTTCGTTGGATGTGAAGGTGTCTTACTTATTTTCTTATTGCTATGATAAAACACCAAGACCAAGACAACTTACAGAAGGACTTAGAGCTCAAGAGGAATAGAGATATTTCATTCCCAAGCTGCAAAAGCATTGACGTTTAAGTTGTTGCTGAAAATTCACATCTCAATCTAAAAAAAAAAAAAAAAGGAAACAGAGAAAGCAAACTTGAAATGGTTTGGAGACTTTTGAAATCTCAATGCCTGTCCCCAGTGACACACTTCCTCTAGAAAGGGCATACTTCCTAATCTTCCCCAAATAGCCACCAACTGAGTGAGGTACGTGTGAAATGTCTGAGACTTTGTTGTAGTGGAACATCACATTTTAACCACCAAGGTCAGAAAGTATTTTTGAGAGACACATTTTATTTTATTTTAGAATGAAATGTGGGTCAAGCTTATTTGATTTCAATAACTATGATAATAAGCATTTAGTCTGTTTTGATATTTTAAGAAGCAGTCTTCATTTCTTGGGAAGACTAGAGAAACTTCAGTGACATTTTCATCTTTTTACTTACAAAACCTCTAAGTTTGAATT
Organism: Alexandromys fortis; assembly: GCF_014885135.2. Lineage (NCBI taxonomy): Eukaryota > Metazoa > Chordata > Mammalia > Rodentia > Cricetidae > Alexandromys > Alexandromys fortis. The sequence goes on along the minus strand of NW_026067911.1, from coordinate 14,226,216 downwards.
CACATCATTTCCATAAAATAAATTTTGTATATTTATTTATAGTTGTCTGACAGAAACACTTATAGTTCTCTTTTGAGCTGAACATGGATTTAAGCATGAGCTAAACATATTGGTATGGAAAGTGCACTCCATGATTACTTGTAGAGCAGGAGAACATCTATACAAAGATACATAACACCACAGGATAATTTTATTTAGCTGAAATAATCTTGAAGTGCAAATGAAGTACTAGTCATCCATTCGAGGAATGTGCAAACTATATATTCATAAATGCTAAAGAGACTCAGACTGTTAACACTGATGGGCAGGGAAATCAGAATTCAATTTGAACACCATCAGGGAAAGATAGCCTATGTAAGCAAAACAAAAATGAAGAGTCTAAGTACTTTTGGGGGGTTAACTGGAAGAAGAGGGGGCTCTAGTGCTAGATTGGGAATACTGCTGGTTCTAAACTAATCTTGAATTTTTCAGAATTGCTTCTAATTAGTTGCCATGATACCTCAAAAATTGATGCCAATGTTAGTGAAATGTAAGAGAATTAAAAGAGAATACTTAAAACTTTATAACAATTATTTCAATGTTGTATACTAATATTATTGACTTTTATTCCACCAAGATGTGGAAAGTAAATTCCTAATGCTGAAGACACCATAAATTTCAGACACATAGCATAGGTACCCACGAGCTGGAACTAATCTATAAATCCCCTCTCTGAGGACAGGCTTGTATGGTATGGATGGCACATTCAAGCTTCCAAAGGAGTGAAGAAACCAACAGTCCTGTTCAGTTGTGTTGCCTATGAACCACAACAAATACCATGGCACAATAACTTTTGCCATAGCAGTGGGACACATACATTGTTGTTAACCAAACATCTCACTAATTGGACCTAAATTCTGCTTATCAAGAGAGAAATCATGCCTCCTAATGGAAACCTAGCCAGCTACCCTGATCTCAATAAATTATTTTATTTTATTTTTCCATTTAACTTTGTACTTATGAAAGCAGTGTGAATATTTATAGCTATTGAGCTTAAGACATTGCTAGAGTCATTATGCATTTTAAGAATTTTTTTAACATTGTGCCAGCCACTCTGTATTTCAATGTAGCCATATGTTCCTTTTTCAGATTTTTATTAACAGAAATTTAAAATGCATGCTTTATCTAACCATAATTTTTCTCTACATCTTATTAAGATAAAGCTTATTTAATTTTAATTAAATTAAAAAGTAACTGATTGCAAATCCCCCCACACAAATACTATCAGTTAAAGATGTTGATTATTCAAATGCAGTGGTAAAATGGAACATGGATTTAACTATTAAAAATGAAAGCAAACACTCCCTTTAAGCTTTGCTTTTTGTGAAATATGCATGAACACGAATGGATCTGAAACAGGAAAGTATAGTATTGAAAGGCAAAAAACCAACCAAGAAAGACAAAAATTGTATGTTCTCTCTTACACACACAAACTCACACATATAAAGTCACACATATGTACAAACATGCTCAGATGTGGATAAAGTCAAAGAAACTAAAAAGAAACCATGAGCAGATAGAAATAAGTAACATTAGGTTTGACTTTATAAACCATACACCATATTTCCCTATTTTTGTGTATCAGAAAAAGACATTTGAAATAGTCCTCAAAAATGTAAATAGAAAAAAAAATCATTTTGAGAAAATACCAAACACAGTTATGAGACAAAAAGTGCCAACATTGTGTTTGAGTTCAGGCTTTATTTTATGATCACGAGCCTCCCATTCCATCTGAGGTGATAAACATCCAAAGGAGTCTGTGCTTAATGGGGCAACTTAACTCACTGTTCCAGAGCGCATTGAGAAGAGAGAGCCCAGGTTCCTCACTATTTCCATTCAGAGCTTGATGTGGTGATCCAACTTCATGTTTCCATCCTCCTCCCCAAAAGATTTAACAAGGTCCCATTGTGCTATCTTCAGGCTTTTGTAACTTAAACCACTCTGGGAGAGCACTCCAGATGCAGTCCATGACAGGCACAGGAGAAGTTAATAGTCTGTATTTCATGCACTCTTTTCTGCATTTCATATGTTTGTGTGCTTATGTGTAATAAATGATAATAAAGAAAGAAAATGAGAACACAGATTAGAAAAAGCTTGGAGAAGTCGAAAAGCAGGCAGAGGAGCAGAGGAAGTGATGCATTGTAGCTCCAAATATGAAAACCAATTAAAACTTAAAATTCATGAAAGAAAATGGTAAACAAAAAGATAAAATGAAACAACTGCTAAGAACGCGATATAAATGTAACTAAAATGAATATGAGCTAGGAAATAATAAACTTGAGACTTTAAAAAAGTACACACCTAGACATTATTATTCAAATATGAAATCATAAAAATAGTTATATAATCAAATACTCAAATGGAAGTTACTTATATATTTGTTTCAAATAGTTACCTTAGATTTCAGAGTGTGAATTTTTATTGATCAAAGTGATACACTAAAAATGAAAATCATATTCTTAGAGAATAGATAAAATACTGTAAATATTTATGTTAAAAATATTTATTTTATAAAAAAACAACAAGTATACATTAGCCTATTCTCAACTTATGGAAATATATGGGAATTATGAGATATATTACAATTCAATAACATCTGTTCTTCAGCTATCCTGACAGATAACACATTGGTAGTAGGAGCCAATAAAATTTAAACAGTTCACTCATGGTACATGAGGTCAAATCCTATAATTTCAGCTGAGATAGACATTGAAATTGCTGAAGATGGTTATTAGAAACATGGATGATGTTACTAAATGTATTAGCATATGCAACACTTTTGTAATCATTCTGCTTACATATTGATATGTAATTGATTGAATATTTCAGAACATAAGTTACTACATTGTTAAGTAAAAATAAAATTTGAAGCATTTTCCTATCTGAAAATGTGATTATGACCTACTGTATGAAAAGAGAGGCTCAGTACTTTCAATTAGAAAGTACTTCAAATATTCTGAACGTGGGTCAACTGTGTTGAGGATGAAGTAGTATTGAATGACAAAAATGGATCTTGTATTTTGATCTTTTGTTTGTTTTTTTCCTCATTTTTATGAAACCACTACTATGTATTTCAAAGTTACTATTTAGGGTAAGTCGCCTTACAAATTAATAGGAATCTTTGTTTTTAATTAAAAAACAGTATCATTTACTTTATGCTGGATGGTGCTATTCAGTATGTGACTCACGATTCGTTTGTATTTGTGCTCCGGTCTTCTAAAGACTTGCTGTAACCCTGCCCTACACCAAATTCACCCAGGAAGCAAAATCTAACAGATGTGTTTGAGAAAATCCTTATTGATCCTTGCTGATTGCCCACATTTTGAATTCTCCAAGCTTTCTCTAATTTATGTTCTCATCTTCTTTCTTTATTTTTACTAATCCAGAGTTAGAAGAAAAAACACCCAAAGTAAACAACACTCAACTCTGGTTCTACATGACTCTACCCTGAAAGGACATATACTGCTTTCAATTATATATTATCATCTTCAGAAAGACAATTATCATTTGAAAATCACAAATCTGACATCAATACACTACTTTTGTAAGTATATGTAGTGTAAAGCATGGTTAAACATTTATACTTGTGTTTCTTTGGAAAAAGAGGTCACTATGGTAGGCAACATCCTCAGATAGCTCTGCATTTTTGTCCAGATGTTGGAGTTGTAAGGAAACACAGCTGCTTGATTTCTCTGTGAGGCTGGTGAATGTGATAGGCTTTTCCTGTGAATGAACTACAGCATGCACAGATTTTGGGGGTTGGGATGGTTGATTTTCAGGCTTAGAAGGAAATTATTCTTAGTGGAAGTAACATAAAAAATCAGATGAGACATTAAGAAAAGATGGAGATATTGAGAGTTAAAGAACATAACCCAAGTCTGTATATAGCAAGTTCTCAAACTGGTCAGAGTTCTACATGATAGGACATGGAGACACCTTATCAAAGCTGGGAGTTTTCCCGAGCTGACAACTAGAAAGTGGAAATCTCTTTCTTTCCACCACAGGTATTTAATTCTGTATCATCCAATGAGTTTAGACGAGGATTAAGAGTCTCAGATGAGAGGGCAGCTTCACATTTTCATCGGGCCTATGCTTTCTCAAACAAGACGTCAAGTTGATCTGCAAAAATATTCAAGAAGGATGGAAATGATTCATTAGGGACTGAAATAAGCACCTAAATGTTAAAATTTCCCACACCAAAAGAAGAGAACTAATACAGTTACTTTAAGGAACTGTATATTTTCAATCTTAATTATAAGAGTTAAAATAGCAATGATTCCAGATGCAACAGTGCTACTTTGGGGATTAGCATCATTTTCAATATGTATATGTTTAAATTACCTAGGAGTCACATCACTAAAAATCTGTTTAAGGGAAGATTGCAGGATGGATCAAGTAAAAAGAAATAATCCACCAAAATATGAGAGTGAGGATTAAACATAAAATTGCTTGGGAGCCCTGGCTTTATAAAATGGGAGAAGAAATAGGAATGAGCTGGTTTACCACGATGATCTATGATTGGCAAGTAGAGGCTGAGAATTAGCCATTCGAGATCATCTTGTACTACATAGTTATCTATATATAGAAGGGTAATGGAGTAGAATGATCAGCAGGGTGTTGTTCAGCAAGTTCAGCAATGCCTGTCTATAAATGGACAGTTTAATAACGCAGTAGTTGCTCAGTCCAAAGGCTGGATGTCTCAGATCATCTTCAGTATGTATTAAAGACCCAAAAGGTGGATTTGAATGCCAGTGAAGAGATGGACTTGCTAGCACAGGCAGAACAAGCAGTGGAAGAACAAATCTTCCTTCTTCCATGTCCTTATATAGACTTCCAGTAAAAGGCATGGCCCAGTTCAGAGGTGAGATTTCCCAACTGAAAAGATACAGATTAAAGGCAAATTTTCCAATCTCAAATATTCAGATTAGAAGTAGATAATCCTATTTCAAATTAAGCAAACCCTACCCTCCAATGTATGCCCACCTTTTCTGAGTTCCAGACATAGTAAAATTAACAATCAAAATTGACATCATATTAGGTGCCTGTTTATAGGAGGTTCTGTCTTATTAAACAAAGATAAAGAAGAGAAAATGAGGACATCATATGGGTACAAGCTTCCATCTCTCTTTTCCTTCTTAGTGAAGCCAATCACACATATCCTAACCATTATAGATTTTTCACCATAGACCTTAAATAGTAAACTGAAATAAGACAATTCTCCCTTAGGTTGCTTCTTCTAATACATGTAAGCACAGTGACAAAAAGATGTTCACCGTCTCCTCCTGCTGTAGGAATTCATCCACCAGTAACCTTAAATTACCCACCCACTTGGGCGTGACCTCATACTATATATGCAGATGTAAAGCACACATCTGGCCTCTTTTCTGGCTACAGAATTTGGTTGCTGTTCCCCGTTCCAGCAGAGGATTGTGATCTGCGAATCTACCCCTAAATAAACAACCCTCTGTTATACTCAGTTCTGAACTAGTGTGGGATTTCTTTTAAGTGTCCATCTTTATCTGGCACCCACGTGGATCCGAATTCCACACCTACCAGGTGGATACACTTAAAGGCCTAAATGGTCCACATCCCAGAAAGTCTCCCACCACACCTGTTTGACTTGCTCTTACCTAGTAAGTGTTTTTTTTTTTTTTTTTTTTTTAATAAACAAGTTGATGCCCCCGCCCCCACTGACATGTTCTCTGCCGTGTGGCACCCTAGGCTTCTTGCTCCATGTACAGAACTGATCTAATTGCTTTTAATTTGTGAAGTAAAGCATATTTATCAGTATTTAACCAGCATCAAAGTGGGGAAAACTAAGCAGCTCAGGACTGTTCATGGAACCAGGTTTTACTTCTAGTTGCGACTCTGCAACAATGACACATGCTGGACAATAAAGATTATTACACCTAAAACTAATTACTGGATTCCCTAATGTGTAATTTAAAAAAAATCAATAAACTTGAATGTTATATAATGGCAGACAACATTAACACTGAAACTTTTAGTAACTTTTTTGCTAATACTACGGATTGTATTCTGCAAGGCTTATATGGTTATGGTGATACATCCATTTATTGGATATTGGGACTCATTTTTTTCTTCATAGTATATCCTTAAGAAAATGATTTGATAACAGAGACAAGAAAGAGGCATTTTTTGAAATGATACAGTCTTTTCAGACTAATAATGAACAGCTAGCTGACAAAATTAATACCATCGAAAATCAGAAGTTACCTGAAAAAATTAATACTATTGAGATGGGTGACATTATTTTAACAGACAAAATTGAATCCATGTCAAAGGATACTGAGACATTGTCTGAAAGAATTCATACTGTTGAATTTGACAATCATAATTTGTTAAAAAAGTTATGATAGTTTAGCAGATAGAGCATCTTTCCAGGTAGGCAATCTGCATGCTATCCAAATAATGTCCAAGGATGAGGTGTTATCTTTAAAGGATAAACTTCAGACCTTGGAATCCCATGTGCAGAATGAGGATCAGAGGCTATGTGCCTCAATGAAATCACTAGAAATATATACAAGCCAGGAGATTCAGGCTTAACAAAAGACAATAGCAAAAAGATCTGAAATGATTAAGAAAAGTATTGGAGCTGATGAGCTGTGAAAGAAGGTGCAAGGACAGGATTTAACATCTCCAGTAGCTACCAGAGATGAATTACCCAGGGTTTTAGCTTCCTACCCTGTAATCTACTCTGACAAAGTATCAAGCTCTAAAGGCCCCAAAGGATCCAAAGAAGGTAGATGGATACCTTTAGGAATGAATGATCTAAAAGAAATTAAGCAAGTTGTTTTAAGTTAGAGCTTGCAGTCTGCATTCGTAAGGGGGATGGTAAAGACACAGGCTCTTAGCATTAAAGTGATACCATATGACTGGCTTCAGGTAGTTTTAGCAGTCCTGGATAATGGGCCTCAACTGATGCTTAAATCTTATTTATGGGAAGAGGCTAAAATTTTAGAACAACAGGGCAAAGCAAAAGGACTTAAGATTTCCCAAGATCAAATTCTTGGTGAGGGCACATATGCTGACCCACAGGCTCAAGCTCTTTACAATGAACAAATCTTGTTTCTAAGCCACAAAGTAGACTTAAGTACTTGAGACAGGATTTAATAAAGCTTAAATTATATTGAATATGAATATATTCCTATTTTCATCACAATGTTTGTATACCTAGGCAAAGTTATTTTGTCATATTGTATGCATGCATGCTTCTACCTCTGCTTAAGACATTTTGCATATTTCAGGATATATTTATCATATTGCAATGTATACTTATACATTGTTTACATTTTGAAGTCATCCTCATTTGTTGCACAGTTTATTGTATTCTAATATGAATTCTTTGTCTTTAAGTTATAAAGGTATTAAGAATTATAGATCAAAGTTTGTCATACTTATAGTTAGACTAATCAGGTTCTTTAGATACATAAAGATTTTATTCTGCAATCTTCAACCACTTCAAAGAACTGTAGAATATGGAATTTAAATAACTTAGAGTTTTATTGATGTGAGACACGATTGCTCCTAGCAGCACCTATCTATTCCTGAGAGAATGTTGAGCACCGAAGACACTCCTCTTGGAGCTTATTTTCTTCTTGGAGTAAACTGGCCTTTGGGCAAGGAACTGTCCATGCACTGACCACTGACAAAATGCATGATGTCCAGACAGGACAAGCAGGATACAAGAAAAAAGACTGACAAATCTTGCCAAGACAGGGCAAGACAGTTTTGAAAATTTTCCTGCTTCTGAAAATGGTCTGTCAGTCACTCTAGGACTTAGCTATAGTTGGTTGTTCCTACATTGCAAATGAGATTTTGGGTGATTTCCCAGGAAGCCAGTTGTGTCTGTCATTTGTTGCAAAATTTGGAAGTTGCTTGATTATACTTCCTGATTACTCAAATAATATTATTTCCCTTCTTGGGTCTTTGATGCGGTTAAAGACTAGATAGTTGTAGTTACTTTACTCTCATGACTTGGCCAAATTATTTATTTTACAAGACTTAAATTACACTAGGATAAGATAATTATTGAAACATGTATTACATGTTACTTTCTTGATATTGTTTATGCTGCCTGTAATTCTAAATTTTATACCTGATATTTGTTTTTGTTGTATATAACTTTGTATTAGGCCTAGAATTTTCTTATTTAAACAAAATGGGGAGATGCTGTAGGAATTCCTATTGCCAGTAGCCTTTAAGTTACCTGTGCACTTGGGCAGGGATCTTTATACTATATATGCCGATCCAAATCACATACCCAGGCTCTTTTCTGGCTGTGGTATTGCTTGTTGTTCCTTCCAGCAGAAAATTGTGATCTGTGAGTCTACCCCTAAATAAATAGCCCTCTATTATACTCAATTCTGAACTAGTGTGGGATTTCTTTTAAGCATCCATCTTCATCCTCCAATGCTGAACTTTTGTCAGATTACACACAAACATATTATCGTCAAACTACAAATTAAAAAAAAAAGAAGTGATGGTGATTTTTCTTAATAAAATAAAATCTACTTGTGAACTAGAGAACAATAGCCATATTTAGCAGCAACAAATTGAAAAAGAAGTGTTGACATTTTTAAGAAGATATAAACTGCTTGTGACGTGAACAATAACCCATGACTTTATTTTACTAACACCTTCAATAGGTTTATGCATATTTCATTATCCTTAGGTTTTTAAATTGTTTTGATAATTTAATATTTATTCTTGAACTTGTGAAATAATATAGCTACTTATGTTTTTCAGTTTAAATAATGGAAAACAGTACAGAGTAAAACTGTTGTAATATATCTTTTTATTTAATATATATCTTTTATTTTCATCTAATTCAGAATAGTCAAAACAAATATTACTATACATACATAGACAGTTCATTCTACATTCTCTTAAAGAGAAGAGTGGAATGGGCATCACTCAAGAATGACAATGAAAGGGAAATATATATATAAAATCAAATTTTCTTTATTGTTAATATTATAGTAAAAAACTTAAGGATAGTCAATATCTGAGAATAAAATTCCTAAGAACTACTGAAATTAAAAAAGAAACAATAAAATGTATACAATGTTTTCTCATGAAATTAATGTAAGTAACAGAATTTTATATGAGATATAATATTTTCAAAACTTTTTAGATACTACCTCTATACAAGTTCCAGCTTTAACTTTTGAAAGCATTGCTTTAATCACTCACTGATAAAATGTAAAGAACTGAAGACCAGAAAGGGAACCAACTTCAAATTACCAAGAACATGAAAGATCACCAATATAATTTTTGAGTGCTTTTAAATTATTATGTATACTTGAAAACTAACAAAAGTCATAAAACTTAACCCCATAACATATAAAGCATATATTGGTATAATACATATGTGTATACATATATAAATATATAGTTAGGGGAACAACAGCTTATGTTGTATATCCAGGAACATCTTTTCTCTAATCCCTACTTCATTCCATGCTAATTACATCTTAATGTGAAGGGTTTATAGATGATTTTCTTTATCCTTGTAAATGCGCTTAGGGTACATTTTAACACTCTATGCTGAGTGTATATTACTGCACAAAACCTAATTAGAACACTGAGTCTAAGTTGGACATATGCACAGCTATCCAATTGTTTTTTACAATTCCTCATTTTTGAAACAAGATAGCTATTAATAATTATATTTTTAATTAGTAGTAAAGCATTGATGTACCAAAGAAAATTTATTATGTCTTTATCCTACTTTTTGTTAAATAAGAGATGGAAGAAATATCAAAGAGAATAGAAGATCTTATACTGAATTTTAATGTAATAGTTTTAGTAATTTATGATTGGATCTGAGTCATTGTCTTTACGGTGTGATGTTTCTAGACGAAGCCTCCATACATTAATCCTCAAGAAGTTTTAAATGGAGGCCCGCTGTGAGGTATCGCTTTCCTCATAATTTATTATGACAGTCTATGAATTAAGTAGTCATTTAAAATACAAATTTTGTTATGAAAACATATTATTTTATTTTTTAAATAGTATTTTAAAGGTTCACAAGTTAAGATTTTTAAGTGTTTTATTTGTGTGTGTATATGTATGCCTGAGTGTTTATCTGTGTTTATGTATGTGTTTTCACAAGCAAGTGCTCACATTTGTGCTATTTTGTGACTACCAAACATGGGCCCTTGGAGGTCTGAAATGGCATCAAATTCCTTAGAGCTGGAATTAGAGGCATGAGAGATTCTCTGCATGTGAGTGCTAGAACCGAACTATGTTCCCCATGATTGAACAAGAATCATTCTTAAAATGATTCTTAATCTTCACAGGACTTGGAGAAGGAGGAACCCAACAGACTCACTAATGTGAAAGGGAAAATTCTTCCCAGTCATAAATCTAGGCAAATAATGACAGAAAACTAAAGAATTTTGCAAGTAGAAGAAAATAATACTCTACAAGGAAGAATCTCCAATTTGTTATCTAATACCAAGTCTTATACCTGAAATCACATTGGATTGTGCCGATTATATTTATGTATATTAGGAATATAATACAATTGTAAATATTTGTAACAATAACTAAAGAAAAATAGGCATCAGACTATGCATTTGAGAGAGAGCAATCAAGAGATAGTTACATAGGAGTGGTTGGAGGAAAGAAGATTAAGAATAAAATGATGAAAATACATTTTGGATAAAAGCTGAAAATAGTAAATATGGTTTTTAATTATATATAGAAGATTATGAGACTTAATAATTTCTCTTTAATGGGACTGAGCATCAACATGAGACAGGTCTTTTGAAATGTCTTTAAGGGAATTTCTAGATTAGGTTATTATCAGAGTGGGAGACACACACTAATTGTACTTTATATTGTTCCATCACCTGAAAACTTGGACTGAATAAAAAAGCATGCAGGCTGAACATGAATTCATTCATGGTTTCATAATTCCATACATTTGCCACTGTGTGACCAACCTCAAAATGGAACGATCACTTCAACTGTGAGCCAAAGACAGTTCTACCTTTCTTTAGGTTGCTTCTGTAAGATACTTCATTCCAGATGTATGTATAGCAAACAGCAAATACACAGGACAAGAATGTTAAAGAGAAGGATTGATCCAGCTGTTTAACTCCTCTTTTTTTGTATGAACATGTTTTCTTCACTTCTGTTTAATTCATGGCAGGTTAAAATTCAAACACAGTCACGTAGATAAGGTCGGTGAACCCTTGTGCTTTCTTATCAGCAGGTTACTGTAGTAAACAAATCATACATAATGTAGCACATTGAAGAGCAAGTATAAGGCTGTGGATCTTTCTAGACTTAACCAAAGGTGGAGATCTGTAAACTCGAAAAAGTCACTTGTAGAATTGATAAGTTACAGGAATGTCAGGAGGTCAGGATAGAACGCATACATGTTATGCATTCTATGCATGCTATGTTCATGGAAAATTATGTCAACGTTGTCCCTTTCAGCTTCCAATAATTCCTGAATTTATTTCCTGTAGAACATAATTTTTAATTTTATATGTAATTTGATAAAATATGTAGTTAAGTTGCTTAAAATTACAAAACAGTTTTTTTTATAATTTGTATGTACATTTATTTGTTTTGATTATATATAATATGTATTATATATAATATGTATTTTTTGAGATATACATATATTTATAGTTCAGGATCCTAGAGAAGCTAAGTAATAAGGTGAATCCAAAGAAAAACATATATAGACCCATCTGGAAATTGGAATCAGACAAAAAGTTGGGATTAGGAGACGGGGGCGGGGTTGGAAGAGTGGAGAGAAGGGGGTTGAAGAAAACTTGAGGAAATGGGAGAGTCTAGATGGAGGAAAAACAGATATGAGGGCAAAGAAAAAGATATCTTGGCTGAGAGAGCCATTATGGTAGTTCTGCATATTTCTTTTTATGATATAGCAAAATAAACAGGACCAAACTGAAAGTTGAGCAGAGTTTAATTATGTAAAAAACATTAAGTGACAGAGGCTGAGACAAGGGGTCCTTGTAGTTAGTATTCACAGATGACTACCATCTTGAATTGGTTGTACCCAGAGGGAAATGACTAAGTAAAGTGAGATATGGTCCACAAAACTGTTGATGATGTTACTTTTCTGGTGTAAAGCATGAAACAGTACATGGGAGAAGAAGAAATCGGCTTTTTGAAATCATAACGTAGGACAGGGACCAGGCATTCATTAGTTGAGGTTGCATAAGTTGATATTAGTTACGGAATGGATTTCTATTTGAAAATGATGGATACTGTGAAAATAATCAGAGCTAAACCTACAATTAAGGAGGATACATGGATGGAGATTGGTGGGAATTGAATGAAGGTGGGGAGACAGAACTGAGGACACTTGTCACTCCACAAGGCTGGAATTTGTAGAAAAGGAAGAGAAACAATCAAACTATGCTAAAGTATGAATGTTTACAGCATGTCAGGATTTGCATCAATGCATCTAAACTTAAGGAAAGATTAAAATGAGTATAAAGTGATTTTGTTGATGGCCTCCTATAAATTACAGAGTATGGTTGAAATGTTTGGACACTACTAGTCTATGACAACTCAAAGTTGATAAAAATAAAAGATACTGTGCATCTGTGGAGTAGTCTACTGAAGATAACTGAACTTCACTTGAATCAATCTGGGGCCTTTGAATTTTGAATGAAGGAAAGGGAATATAATGAAAACCTTCAATTTTTGAAGGATGTTGGCATTAATTCTAAGTCTTCCCTAGTTTTATATATTTTATGAAACAAGCAAAGCCTAACTATATGGGGATGTGGCACCCAGAGCCTTCAGGCCTCTTCACCAAAACAAAACCCTCAAAACTGGAAAATCACTATCTGCAAGAATCATCTCAACCCTCAATCTCCTTACACTGCCCATTTTCAGCTTCTCACATTTTCTGTCATTCGCTGGCAGAATCCTTCCCATTCCCTCCTCATTCCTAGTTTTAGGTTAGTGCCAAAAGATGATTATGTAAACAAGATTTGATTCTATTTTCAAGTTTTAATTCAGCACTTTCTGTTTCTCAATCATTCTTACATGATATCTCTGTGTTCCAGCTGAGCTTTTAGTGTCTATGCAGTGGCTAATTCATGACTGGCTTTAAATAATTATACATTGATTATTTGAGTGTTTACTTTACATAACTATTAATGTTTGTTCGGTAAGGCAGAGTACTGATCTATGGCCATGAATAATAAAAAGGCCAAGGGATTTTAAATATCTGATGTGGAAAGTCATTGCTTAGACAGAAGGACTATTTTACATCAAAACATACAGTTTTTTATAGCATAAAAATGTAATGCCTCGTTGGAAGTGTCAGCTTCATGCTCCTTTTGATATAACGTAAGTTCCCCTGAGTATTTGAATTATCTTGAGAGATATTGTCTTACTGCATATTGTTTCTGAAAGCATGAAACTTATGCTGTTATTTTGGATATAAAATATATTTTACAACAGAATTCATTATCATGAAGAAAACATTTTAAAATAATATACAATATCCTCACAAATACTAGCCTATCTGTGGTCCTCTGGGGGCTCAAAAGATTTCTAATTTGTTTTCTTAGGTATCTAGTTTTCTTTTTGCTATTTTTTATGTCACATAAATTAGATTTTAATGAGAACACTACTTATTTTATAGTCACGATTTTGAGCATGGCAAATAATTTTGAAAATCATTGTACTTTTACAATACGGAACAAAGTAAATGTACAAATCTTAAAAAAATGCATATATTTTAGTTGACCAAAATATTTCATTTGCTCACACTTAATACATTGATAGTTTGAAACTTTTCTACACCAAAGTCTAAGAGTATGATTTCTATGTTGTCAAATTAAACACCATTCTACAAAATGTCAAGCACAGTACTAATAGTTTTGCAATATTGTATTATCATCAAATGTATTTTATATTCAGATTTCATATTTATATACCATTATTCAAAATAGAAATAAAAAACATTAAATCTTTCATCTATCCTATCTCATGAAATATATTTGCAACAGTCCTACAATCCCAAAGTTACTAAGCCATTGTGATTCTGATCAATCAAAGTTTCTTAAATCTTTTGAGTGACATCAGTGAATACACTCTAGATTAAGGAAAGGTGGCAAGTAGATTCTAGAATACCACTGTCTCTATTATATCCAAAAGAAATGCCTGAAAGGCTGATACTTCAGTTGTCCCTCTTCTTTAATGTTTCAAAAATATAGTATTTAGTTATTTTTATGTGTATTTAAATAACATTTTTTCATTTATAATACATAAAAACCAGTTGCCCTCCCTCTTTTTCTCCCATTCTGTTCCCTCCCCTTTTTGATCTGGCCCCATCCCCATCCACTCCTCCTCCATCTCAATTCAGAAAGGGACAGGCCTCCCATGGGCTTGCACAAACCATAGCATCTCAAGTTGAGACAGAATCAAGTTTCTCACCTTACATGGAGGTGGGCCTTGTAATCTAGCACGGGGAACAGGGTACTCAAAGGCAGCTAAGGACTTAATGCTTTGCTTTTATTATCCTTTCTCCCTCCCTTCAAAACCCCAGGAGCTCAGTCTGGTGCTTGGCTGTAGATCACTGCATCTGGTTCCATCAGATATTGGATGTAGGTCCTATGATGACAGGTTAGGGGGATCCATTATGAGGGTAGGGAGACATCTGGTGATAAGAAAATTCCCAGGAATCCACAAGGATGACCACATCTATCAATGTTAGCAATAATGAAGAGGGTACCTGAACTGGCCTACCCCTGCAATCATATTAGTGACTGGCAGACTGAGAATTACTGAGAAAAGTAAAAAGGTGAGAATATTTTATTTCAATTCATATTGATAAAATAATTTTATTTACTCTATACATACAAAATTTTGGGATACAACCCACACAAAAATCAAATACAGTTCTAGCAATGTATTTTTAGTATCTGCTAATGGATTTGAAAGCCTTAAAAGCAGGTATGTAGCTTTTGTGACAGCTTTGAATCATTCTTGCAAATTTTATTCTGTCTAGTGTCTACATAGTCCTTGACTACGGGCCAATTTTCAGATCTTCAAATGATTCAGAAAGTCCCACAAGAATAAAAGCCTCCAGTTTCACACTAACATACACACAGATGTAAACTCATGCATGTAAACACACACAAACACACATGCTTGCACACAGGAAAATAATACAGATTCCTATAAATATCTGTAATTAAAATTATAATGAAATGTCATTTTAAAAATAACTTTCTATTTTGTGTTGCTTTTACATCTGCATATACATACATACCTATATGCATATACATACATATATATATATGATTACACATTCATGAACAACTACTCTTATGAATATGTTAACTAATATACATGACCTTTTGTATATAAAATATTAAATTAAGGAAAATATAGAATATCTTGTGTAATCCCTTTAAAACTTAAATTATCACTCATTAATTCATAAAAATTGCAAGATACCCATATGTTCTTTCATGTCATATATATGCTAACATATATCAAAGTTTCACTTTAACATAATTTATAACAAACTAAAGAAAACAATACCTAAATGAAGCTAATCTGAATTTACATCATCTCTCAAATAAATTAAACTTCTTAAATTCTTATTCACAACAGAAATGGTTTCAAAATATTTAATTATATATTTCTGTGTATGTGTGTATATGTCTTTATATAAGTGTGTGATATCTGCATAGGTCAGAAGAAATCTCAGATCCTTTATATTTTAAACAGCAGAGTTGTTACCTTCTGATTTTATGCTGTGCAGCTAACTACTGTTTGATGCAACAGTAACACATGCTTATATCCCCAGATGTGTCCCTAGTCCAGAACAGTAACATCTGGCTTGTACTCATACACAGGGCTTCATCACATTTGGTAACATATGTCTTCAATCAAATAGTAGAATACTTTAAAAATTATAGCCTTTGATCATTGGAAACCACAATGAATACAAATTTAAGATTTTAGTGTACTTTGTTAAGTATGAAATGGTAAACTTTAGCATGATATAAATTATAATTTTGAGTATTTTATACAAAACAAGTATGTTTGGATGAGAGCTGATTAATGTGCATATAAATATCTGTAATATTCATTTACATGATTATTATTTCATAGAATATTTTATTATTTTGTTTGGTTTGGTTTGCTGATGTTTCTCTATACAACCTGGCCTGTCCTAAATCTGATTATGTAGCTCAGGGTGATCTCAAATTTGAAATTTTAAACCTCAAGATCTGGAGTTACAAACATATACTCATGCCAAGCTTTGGAGGAATTAATATCTTTTATAAAACGTATCACTAGGAAAATCAAGGATCTTTTTTTCTTTTTTTTTAGAATTCTTTTTTTTTATTTTTCTGATTTTTATTGAGCTCTACATTTTTCTCTGCTCCTCTCCCTGCCCCTCCCCTCCCCTTCACCCCTCCCCCAAGTTACCCCTGTTCCCAATTTACTCAAGAGGTCTTGTCTTTTTCTACTTCCTATGTAGATTAGATCTATGTATGTCTCTCTTAGTGTCCTCATTGTTGTCTAAATTTTCTGGGATTGTGATTTATAGGCTGGTTTTCTTTGCTTTATGTTTAAAAACCACTTATGAGTGAGTACATGTGATACTTGTCTTTCTGTGTCTGGGTTACCTCACTCAAAATAATGTTTTCTAGCTTCATCCATTTGCCTGTGAAATTCAAGATGTTATTTTTTTTCTGCTGTGTAGTACTCCATTGTGTAAATGGATGAAAATCAAGGATCTTATTCACAAAGGGGTGTTTCAGCAAAGGAGTTAATATGCTCTTTCCACGCAGAGGGCAGTACATGGATCTTAATGCAATGGTTATGGTCTTCCTATCCGTGGAAGCAGATGTCACCCACTTTGTGTAGAGGTAGATCACACCCAGAATGTTTATTCCAAACTCTTCCTTCCCTAGACCTTTATCTTTAGCCCACGGTTAATAGAAACTAATCTTAGGGGAGATGCCAGGTGTTTTAAAGACTGTTGACCTCTATGCTATTGGTCAGAGACCACTCTGTCAAGCCTGTTTAAAGCTATAGACCAAACTCTCATGGTCATATGTACTTTGTAAAGGAGTTTTTAAGTTGTCATACTTTAAGTATTATTCTACATCTAAAATATGAAACTTTTTATGTCTGGAAACCTGGAATCAGAATGGTTGTTCCATAAAAAACATTTTCTCAAGTTGTGCTGCGTTTTAAAAATACAGACAATGAACTGCCTGGCATCAGAATCCCCAAGCCTGATGTAGGTTGATGAAGTCAATCTTAGCAGTTTTCATCCTCATCTCTTTGCAGTTTGATTCTCTGCCTGGACACCTGCAGGGTGCTCTCACCAACCATATGTCCCTTTAGATCATGAAATTATCTGTCATGTTTGAGTATAAATAGCAGTGATATAAGCCAAGAATGAGAACAGTAACCCATGTAACACAGATTGAGGAAACAAGTGGATACCCTCAGTCTAAATACAACTCAACTCCCCACTAAATGTCTGAGTTAAAAAGTGGAAATTTATCATAATATATAAGTTCATTATTACAGAGTATACATAGTGAGTAATACTTTAGAAAATAGAAGCACAATTTCCCATTTTAAAATGTATTCTGAGATTCACATAGTAACTGACCTAGAAACCTGCTGCATTTGAAAGGTGAGGAGGTATGATGGACAGGGTTTTAAGGCAATTGAAAAAGAACAGTAAGTTAAGTCAAACAGTAAGAAACATTTCAGACTTTACTCAATTTGATTTATACTTTTAGGGACATATATTGAAAACATGCAACAGGAGTGTCTCAGTGCTTCTTAACAGGCTATTGACACCATGCCAATAGTGGGTCGCTAGTAGGTCTTGACCTTAGCGTAACATGCATCATTAGATTCAAATGCTTTCGGAAAGGCAAGAGTGAAATTTACATGCACATAAGGAGAGCTGAACTGATGAACGGTGCCCCAAATAGAATAAGTAAATGATAAATATTTCATTTCATATATTACTTTTAAATACTAATCTTTCTTCCTGAAGCAATATTAATTCAATTTATGAAAAATATTTTTCTGAAATCATCTACTTCTCCTGGTAAAGGTTAAACAGTTCCTTGTCAAATAAAAGCATGCTATTTCTTAAATAAAAGGGCAGGTATGTTAATATAACTTGGATTTACTTGCATATATGTCTTAAGTCTTACAGGATGATTGGATGAGATGACCTTTATGACCATCAGGCTTGAGATTTATGATTGTATGATTAGATATTTCATATATTTTACCATATATAAAAGCAAATGTCATATAGCACTGTTTATTCTAATTAATAAGAGTTTGTATTTTTACAGGAGTTAGTGGGTAAATAGGAAGAACCACTTCCTATAGGATTGCATTCACTGGTAATAAGCAACATAATCTGAATATCACTTATTAGCGTCAGAAGTTTCAAGCTGAGAAGAATAAGATTCAAAAGTCCCTCAACAAACAGGTAGACATGGATCAGCATCCTACCATTCTTTACCAATTATTAGTTCTGCATAGTATAAATTTATGATTGTCTTCCTGCTGACAGTCATCAATACAGAGAACTAGTCAAAGTGTAAAGAATATGAGATTGTGGAGTGCTCAGCATCTTCAAAGGCACAGAAATGATTGCAGAAGAGAGGGTAGAAAGAGTGTGAAAGCAGCAGTTCTGGACATTGCCGGGCAGATGCACATATGAGTTCACAATGGTTATGATAACATGAACAAAACCAGTACAACCTCAAGCCAGAAAAATCCCTGAATGAAGGTGGGGAGGTGGGCACAAAGGCAAACTCCGTAAGTTCCTCTTAACTGAGGAACTGTTGGTTATTGATAAGTGCTCTGAGAGGGAGAGTCCATTTTCTCTAAGAGTGTGATCTCTGCTCCAGTGGAGAATCACACAAAATGGTTTAATGTGATATTTATACACTGTGTGAGAATATATTTGTTGTGATTGGTACAATAAAAACTCTGAACAGCCAATAGCTAAGCAAGAGGTATAGGTAGGATTTCTGGGAAGAGAAAGGAAAATGAGAGAATTGGGGGAGGCAGGCTATGCCAGTGGGACTCTAGAGAAGTTGGACATATGGGACAGATCAAAGGTGGGTTATGGAACCACATGACAAAAGTAGGATGAAATAAATGAGTAGAAGCTAGGTAGGAACAAGCCTAAGTTATAGGCTGGGCTTTTATAATTAACACAAAGTCTCCATGACATTATTTGGCATCTTGTTGACAAGACAGAAATAGACACCTTACATTTGTTGTCCAATATGCCAATATGTATTTCCACTTAGGACTTGAGAAAGTTTTTTTTAAAGCTTCAAATACACAAACACACAGCCATATGTGGCTTTCCAGTCAAGTAATAGCTGCTGTGAGACACTGGATTATGGAAACTGATAAATTAAGCCAACCTATATATTTTTAGCCTATATATACTTTATGTGTTTTCTGATAAAAGGACCAGATACTAATAAAGATAAATGTCTTAGATGATACACCGTCTCAGAATGTTGTAGTTTTCCTTGAAACTCTGCATCATGAACAACTTCAAAGCTGCTCACTGAGATGTTCTAGTTTCACAAACTATCTAGCTAAGACTACAGTGAAACTCTAAACTTTCTCATCTCCAAGAGAATAAACAAAACATATTACATCTAGCTCTCCTAGGATATGACAATTATTCCAAATTTCTCAGGGTCTTGTAAAGATACTGTTTTCCCAAGACAGCAGGAAGCATTCTAGAGAACACTATGCTTATATTCCCAAGAGGTGTGGTGGGTTATGGATATTTGTCATTGTTAAGAAGGTGGGTTACAAGATGATATTGGTACGAGCTAACTAGAAATATGCTTGAGCCATTGGTCAAACAGTGTTTCAATTGCTATAGTTTCTATGTGATTATTTGGGTTTGAGTGACAGGGAATGAAACCGCAGTCTCATTTTACAAAATGGAGCCCATCATCTAGAGCATGGGTCCACATAAGATCTAAAAATACTTTAAAAAAAAAAAGAAGAGGAAGAGGCTTTCTAAACCCATAAAAGCAGGAGCCAAGCATAATTTCTTGTGAGTTGCATTTAATTTTTCAGATAGGCTATGTTATCTGGCTCTTCCAAGAAGTCCTGCTATGGAGCACTCATGGGGTTTGTCAATATCTAGAACGAATACAAACTATGTCCTTTTGTGTTGGATTACTTCATTCATAATGATTTTTTTCTAGCCACCCATTTGCCTTTAAATTTCCTGTTGTTGTTTTTGACGGCTAAATAATATTCCATTGTGCAAATGTACCATATTTTCTTTACCATATTTTCACTTTACAATATTTCCCAATTCTGGATATTACAAATAAAACTGCCATGAATATAGTTGAGCAAGTGCCCTTGTGGTATGGTGCAGCATCCTTTGGGTATATGTTTAAGAGTGCTATAGCTGGGTCTTGCAGTAGATTGATTCTGAATTTTCTGAGAAAGAACCATATTGATTTCCAAAGTGGCTATACATGTTTGCACTCCCACAAGCAATAGAGAAGTGTTCCCCTTGCTCCACAGCCTAACCAACATAAGCTATCATTTGTGTTTTTATCTGACAGGTGTAAGATGGAATCTCAGAGTTGTTTTTATTTGCAATTCCCTGATGACTAAGGATGAGAAACATTCCTTTAATTTAATTGCTCTGCCTTTTGAGATACTTCTGTTGAGAATTCTCTGTTTAGGTTCTTACCTAACTTTCTGAATAATGGTGTTTTTTTAAAATATTTTTGATATCTCTTGAGTTCTTTATATATTTGGAAGATAAGCCCTTTATCTGATGAGGGGTTGAAAATCTTTTCCATTCTGTTGGCTGCCATTTGTCCCATGGACAGTGCCCTTCATCTTACAGAAACTTTTCAGCTTCATGAGGTCCTGTTTATTAATTGTTGATCTTAGTGTCTGTGATACTGGGGTTCTATTCAGGAAGTTGTCCTTGTGCCAATGCGTTCAAGTCTATTCCCTGATTTCTCTTTTATGAGGTTCACTATATTTTATGAGGTGGCTATATTTACATTGAGGTGTTTAACCCACTTAGATGTAAGGGTAAAAGACTTTTTGTATAGCATATTGTATATTATTTTAGTATAGCATATTGTATATCATAATAAAATAGTGGGCTGATTTCTACACACAACTATTACATTTGTATCTTTCTACAGTATTGCACTTATGGATTATCATTCTTACATGATGATCAGTCATCTTATTTTAAAAACCTTTAAGGTTATTTTTATACATACATGTGGAAACACTATGTTATGGCACAGAAAATAAATATGGTGACCAAGGAGATTATTTCCTAGTCTCTTTGTTTTATTTTAAAATGTTATAGAGTATTATCTTAGATTTAGTAAATAAACAACAACTATTTTGTTTATAATATTTATGGAAGTTGAAAAGTATATCAAAACACTGGGACATTAACTTTTTCATAATGGCCAGGCAAAAGTATGCTTAGCCTTATATAATTAGACTCCATTTCTGAAAACACCGTTTTCTGTGGATATAAGACATAGAGACATCAGCCTCAACCTGATCAGGAGACTTCGTCCTTATGTAATAGTTTACCCAGTGCCATACAGGCTAATAGGGGAGAAAAGAAAATATGTAATTAGATGGTTGTTCATGGGAATTTGCTCACAAGAGTATAGAAATCGAGAAGTCTGTTGTCTGCAGGTTAAAGGGCAAGAGAAGGCAATGGTACAGCTGTGTAAATCTCTTTGACCGGGAAATTGAGGAGTGAGTTTAGTGAAATTATTAGTTCTGTGCTGAAGACCTGAGGACTTGGATTTTTTATGCCTGAGCGTAAATAATATGGGGAAAGGAAGCTTCAAAACTGGTAGTGAATTCACTATGGCCTCCTGTATTCTGAGCAAGTCTCTGACAAAATTGTTGATGCCTATTCACCCATACTGATAGGTATATGTCTTCCCACATAATCCAGAGATATAGATTTCAGACTAACTTAAGGCTCCCACTGTGGATTCGAAAAAATTACCTTATCCATTATCTGGCTGTTAACTTAGCTGTGGCCTTAACATCTGGCCTTAACTAGTCTTATTGACATTTGAAGTCAGCCTTTCCTTTGTCAGAGTTGTTATACTAAATTAGAGAGACAGTCATCCATAGAAGTCATTAACTGTCATAATATCTGTTGTTAAACTTTAATCAATACTGCAATCATGAAAGCATTTTGTGAATGATTATACTCAGCTGGACTTTTCTACATATAACAATAAATTTCAAAGGCAATTTCTATCTATGCAAATGTTTTGGTATTTATTAGATTTAGTAAGAGTGCCTTGAAATTTTTCTATTAGAGCTTAGATTTAAAAAATGCTGAATATTTGATCATCCCAGATATATTTCATTTTCTTAATTTTCTTATTTATAGTTCCACATTATGAAAAATCCATTCATTCCTTGTTTTATATTTCTCCTTAATGTTTATCATTATCTTTTAAAAAGTGAATGAATGAACCCTACTATTCTTGTGTCATTCATTACATCCCAGTTGCAGTTCCCCTTCTTCTATATGTCCCTGTCCCTCTCTAACATTTTCTCTCACCACAGATCTACTCCCTATCTCATCCCCCCCCCCAAATAAAATAGAAGGCCTCCCAAAGATATCCAGCAAACATTGCCTAAGAAGATACTATAAGACTATGCACCAACACTCATAACAAGACTGATCAGGGCTGCCCAGTAGCAGGGAAGGAATCAAGCTCAGGTAAAAGATTACAGACAGCTCTGCTCCCAATGTTAGGAGTCCCACAAGGACAGCAAGCTACACAACCATAACACACATGCAAACGACCTAGGTCAGGTCTATACAGAATCAATGTTTGTCGCTTCAGACTCTGTGAACCCCTATGAGCCCTTCTTGGCTGATTCTGTGGATTGTGTTCTTTTGGTGGATTATACTTTTCTCATAGTAATTGTGCTAGGCACTTAACCATGAGCATAACAGAATATCATTAGCAATTATTTCATTGCACTTTACTGTTTTTTTTTTTTTTTTCCCCAGTGATGTCTGGTTCTACCCTCTATCTCTGGGCTATCCTGCGTCTAGTACCTAGAAATTCCGGCAGCATCAGGCATGAGCTCCCTCTGGTGGCATGGGCCTCAAGTTGTACTAGTAATATGTTGGCCATCCCTATGGGTTCTGTGCTACCATTACCCCAGCACATCTTGCAGGCAGAACAGATTGTAGATAAAACATTTTGTGGCTAGGTTGATGTCCCAGTAGTATTACCAGGAGTCTTGCTTGGTTATAGAAGATGTCCACTTTGGACTCTGTATCCCCCATTATTATCAGACTTTGTTAGGTTCACTGTCAGAGTTTCCAGGGAGTTTGCACTACATTGCATCTAAAATGTCCCACAATTTCAGGGTGCCCTGTGCACTCTCCCTTATTCCCTCCATCCCCCTACCTGATCCCTCCTTTACTGAATCCCACCGGTCCCCAATTCACCTGCAGATTATATTCTAGTTCCCCTTTCCAGGGAAATCCATACACCGAGATTGATGTGTTATTTAGCCTCTCTTGGTCTGTGGATTATCCTTTATATAATAGCCAATGTACAGTTAGGAGTGAGTATATACCATGTTTGTCTTTCCAGGTGTGGGTTACCTCACTCAGGAAGATATTTTCTAGCTCCGGCTGTTTGTATGTAAATTTCATGATGTCAGTATTTTTAACAGCTAAGTAACACTCCTTTGTGTAAATGTACCCCATTTGCATTTTCCATTCTTTGGCTGAAGTGCACCTAAGTTGTTTTCAGTTTCCAGTAATTATGAATAAAGCTGCAATGAACATGGTTATGCAATGAACATGGTTAAGCAAGTGTTCATATAGGATGATGAAGCATCCTTTGGGTATATACGAAAGAGTAGTATAGCTGGGTATGATGTAGATTAATTACCAGTTTTCTGAGGAATCACCATATTGATTTCCATGGCAGCAGAACAAATTTGCATTCCTACCACCAATGGAGGTGTGTTCTCCTTGCTCCAAATATTTACCAGCATGAGCTGTCACTTGAGTTTTTGATCTACCCATTCTGGTAGATGTAGGGTAGAATCTCCAAATCATTTTGGTTTGTATTTCCTGATGGTTAAGAATGTTGAACATTTTTTTAAAGTGTTCCTCAGCCTTTTGAGATTCCTCTGTTGAGAATTCCCTGTTGAGATCTATATTCCATTGGATATTTGGTTTGTTGAGTTCTACTTTCTTGAGTTCTTTATATATATTGGATAATAACTATCTGTCAGATATACATTTTATGCACACCTTTTGCAGTTCTGTAGGCTGCTGTATAGTCTCACATATACCGTGTTTGGTGTACTGTGTAAGAACCATTACAGATTATGCCTGTGGTTGGCTTACAGCTGTATCACAAGACGTTTTCCTAGAGGAATTGTTCAATAAACATCTGTTGTGTGAGACTGAAAGCAGCATTAGTTTCCAATAAACATTGCATTGATATTTAGATCCACATATGAATTCATTGTTTATCATACTACATAGTAAGTGATTTTTTTTTCCTGACACATTATAAAACCTAACAAAACCTCAAAGATGTTACACTATTTCACTTCAGTATTTTTGCATGTTAGAAACAAAGGCTTCTAAAAAAATTCACCACCATTCCAGAGAAATATATATGCCCTCTAAAAATCCTAATGAATAAATCATTCTATAAGAAATTTATTATATCTAGTTACTTCCTAAGTGGTAACATGCAGCAGATGAAGTTAGAATTGGTCTAAATCCCATGAATTAGTTTTGCTTTAACAACCCAGAAAATTAAGACTTTCTAAAGATTTTGAGGAAATTTGAGTTTTTAAGTCATTGAGAATGACTCAATATACTTAATAATACTGTTTTTTTTTTACATTCAAGAGATAATGATTTTTTGCAGTCTTTGCTTTGTAAGATCCTTAATAAACATTTTGATTCAAGTGTCCTACCTTTTTAGCACTAAAAAGTACTCTTACTTGTNCCTGCCCCTCCCCCCCCCTTCCCCCCCCCCCCCAGTTACCCCTGTTCCCAATTTACTCAAGAGGTCTTGTCTTTTTCTACTTCCTATGTAGATTAGATCTATGTATGTCTCTCTTAGTGTCCTCATTGTTGTCTAAATTTTCTGGGATTGTGATTTATAGGCTGGTTTTCTTTGCTTTATGTTTAAAAACCACTTATGAGTGAGTACATGTGATACTTGTCTTTCTGTGTCTGGGTTACCTCACTCAAAATAATGTTTTCTAGCTTCATCCATTTGCCTGTGAAATTCAAGATGTTATTTTTTTTCTGCTGTGTAGTACTCCATTGTGTAAATGGATGAAAATCAAGGATCTTATTCACAAAGGGGTGTTTCAGCAAAGGAGTTAATATGCTCTTTCCACGCAGAGGGCAGTACATGGATCTTAATGCAATGGTTATGGTCTTCCTATCCGTGGAAGCAGATGTCACCCACTTTGTGTAGAGGTAGATCACACCCAGAATGTTTATTCCAAACTCTTCCTTCCCTAGACCTTTATCTTTAGCCCACGGTTAATAGAAACTAATCTTAGGGGAGATGCCAGGTGTTTTAAAGACTGTTGACCTCTATGCTATTGGTCAGAGACCACTCTGTCAAGCCTGTTTAAAGCTATAGACCAAACTCTCATGGTCATATGTACTTTGTAAAGGAGTTTTTAAGTTGTCATACTTTAAGTATTATTCTACATCTAAAATATGAAACTTTTTATGTCTGGAAACCTGGAATCAGAATGGTTGTTCCATAAAAAACATTTTCTCAAGTTGTGCTGCGTTTTAAAAATACAGACAATGAACTGCCTGGCATCAGAATCCCCAAGCCTGATGTAGGTTGATGAAGTCAATCTTAGCAGTTTTCATCCTCATCTCTTTGCAGTTTGATTCTCTGCCTGGACACCTGCAGGGTGCTCTCACCAACCATATGTCCCTTTAGATCATGAAATTATCTGTCATGTTTGAGTATAAATAGCAGTGATATAAGCCAAGAATGAGAACAGTAACCCATGTAACACAGATTGAGGAAACAAGTGGATACCCTCAGTCTAAATACAACTCAACTCCCCACTAAATGTCTGAGTTAAAAAGTGGAAATTTATCATAATATATAAGTTCATTATTACAGAGTATACATAGTGAGTAATACTTTAGAAAATAGAAGCACAATTTCCCATTTTAAAATGTATTCTGAGATTCACATAGTAACTGACCTAGAAACCTGCTGCATTTGAAAGGTGAGGAGGTATGATGGACAGGGTTTTAAGGCAATTGAAAAAGAACAGTAAGTTAAGTCAAACAGTAAGAAACATTTCAGACTTTACTCAATTTGATTTATACTTTTAGGGACATATATTGAAAACATGCAACAGGAGTGTCTCAGTGCTTCTTAACAGGCTATTGACACCATGCCAATAGTGGGTCGCTAGTAGGTCTTGACCTTAGCGTAACATGCATCATTAGATTCAAATGCTTTCGGAAAGGCAAGAGTGAAATTTACATGCACATAAGGAGAGCTGAACTGATGAACGGTGCCCCAAATAGAATAAGTAAATGATAAATATTTCATTTCATATATTACTTTTAAATACTAATCTTTCTTCCTGAAGCAATATTAATTCAATTTATGAAAAATATTTTTCTGAAATCATCTACTTCTCCTGGTAAAGGTTAAACAGTTCCTTGTCAAATAAAAGCATGCTATTTCTTAAATAAAAGGGCAGGTATGTTAATATAACTTGGATTTACTTGCATATATGTCTTAAGTCTTACAGGATGATTGGATGAGATGACCTTTATGACCATCAGGCTTGAGATTTATGATTGTATGATTAGATATTTCATATATTTTACCATATATAAAAGCAAATGTCATATAGCACTGTTTATTCTAATTAATAAGAGTTTGTATTTTTACAGGAGTTAGTGGGTAAATAGGAAGAACCACTTCCTATAGGATTGCATTCACTGGTAATAAGCAACATAATCTGAATATCACTTATTAGCGTCAGAAGTTTCAAGCTGAGAAGAATAAGATTCAAAAGTCCCTCAACAAACAGGTAGACATGGATCAGCATCCTACCATTCTTTACCAATTATTAGTTCTGCATAGTATAAATTTATGATTGTCTTCCTGCTGACAGTCATCAATACAGAGAACTAGTCAAAGTGTAAAGAATATGAGATTGTGGAGTGCTCAGCATCTTCAAAGGCACAGAAATGATTGCAGAAGAGAGGGTAGAAAGAGTGTGAAAGCAGCAGTTCTGGACATTGCCGGGCAGATGCACATATGAGTTCACAATGGTTATGATAACATGAACAAAACCAGTACAACCTCAAGCCAGAAAAATCCCTGAATGAAGGTGGGGAGGTGGGCACAAAGGCAAACTCCGTAAGTTCCTCTTAACTGAGGAACTGTTGGTTATTGATAAGTGCTCTGAGAGGGAGAGTCCATTTTCTCTAAGAGTGTGATCTCTGCTCCAGTGGAGAATCACACAAAATGGTTTAATGTGATATTTATACACTGTGTGAGAATATATTTGTTGTGATTGGTACAATAAAAACTCTGAACAGCCAATAGCTAAGCAAGAGGTATAGGTAGGATTTCTGGGAAGAGAAAGGAAAATGAGAGAATTGGGGGAGGCAGGCTATGCCAGTGGGACTCTAGAGAAGTTGGACATATGGGACAGATCAAAGGTGGGTTATGGAACCACATGACAAAAGTAGGATGAAATAAATGAGTAGAAGCTAGGTAGGAACAAGCCTAAGTTATAGGCTGGGCTTTTATAATTAACACAAAGTCTCCATGACATTATTTGGCATCTTGTTGACAAGACAGAAATAGACACCTTACATTTGTTGTCCAATATGCCAATATGTATTTCCACTTAGGACTTGAGAAAGTTTTTTTTAAAGCTTCAAATACACAAACACACAGCCATATGTGGCTTTCCAGTCAAGTAATAGCTGCTGTGAGACACTGGATTATGGAAACTGATAAATTAAGCCAACCTATATATTTTTAGCCTATATATACTTTATGTGTTTTCTGATAAAAGGACCAGATACTAATAAAGATAAATGTCTTAGATGATACACCGTCTCAGAATGTTGTAGTTTTCCTTGAAACTCTGCATCATGAACAACTTCAAAGCTGCTCACTGAGATGTTCTAGTTTCACAAACTATCTAGCTAAGACTACAGTGAAACTCTAAACTTTCTCATCTCCAAGAGAATAAACAAAACATATTACATCTAGCTCTCCTAGGATATGACAATTATTCCAAATTTCTCAGGGTCTTGTAAAGATACTGTTTTCCCAAGACAGCAGGAAGCATTCTAGAGAACACTATGCTTATATTCCCAAGAGGTGTGGTGGGTTATGGATATTTGTCATTGTTAAGAAGGTGGGTTACAAGATGATATTGGTACGAGCTAACTAGAAATATGCTTGAGCCATTGGTCAAACAGTGTTTCAATTGCTATAGTTTCTATGTGATTATTTGGGTTTGAGTGACAGGGAATGAAACCGCAGTCTCATTTTACAAAATGGAGCCCATCATCTAGAGCATGGGTCCACATAAGATCTAAAAATACTTTAAAAAAAAAAAGAAGAGGAAGAGGCTTTCTAAACCCATAAAAGCAGGAGCCAAGCATAATTTCTTGTGAGTTGCATTTAATTTTTCAGATAGGCTATGTTATCTGGCTCTTCCAAGAAGTCCTGCTATGGAGCACTCATGGGGTTTGTCAATATCTAGAACGAATACAAACTATGTCCTTTTGTGTTGGATTACTTCATTCATAATGATTTTTTTCTAGCCACCCATTTGCCTTTAAATTTCCTGTTGTTGTTTTTGACGGCTAAATAATATTCCATTGTGCAAATGTACCATATTTTCTTTACCATATTTTCACTTTACAATATTTCCCAATTCTGGATATTACAAATAAAACTGCCATGAATATAGTTGAGCAAGTGCCCTTGTGGTATGGTGCAGCATCCTTTGGGTATATGTTTAAGAGTGCTATAGCTGGGTCTTGCAGTAGATTGATTCTGAATTTTCTGAGAAAGAACCATATTGATTTCCAAAGTGGCTATACATGTTTGCACTCCCACAAGCAATAGAGAAGTGTTCCCCTTGCTCCACAGCCTAACCAACATAAGCTATCATTTGTGTTTTTATCTGACAGGTGTAAGATGGAATCTCAGAGTTGTTTTTATTTGCAATTCCCTGATGACTAAGGATGAGAAACATTCCTTTAATTTAATTGCTCTGCCTTTTGAGATACTTCTGTTGAGAATTCTCTGTTTAGGTTCTTACCTAACTTTCTGAATAATGGTGTTTTTTTAAAATATTTTTGATATCTCTTGAGTTCTTTATATATTTGGAAGATAAGCCCTTTATCTGATGAGGGGTTGAAAATCTTTTCCATTCTGTTGGCTGCCATTTGTCCCATGGACAGTGCCCTTCATCTTACAGAAACTTTTCAGCTTCATGAGGTCCTGTTTATTAATTGTTGATCTTAGTGTCTGTGATACTGGGGTTCTATTCAGGAAGTTGTCCTTGTGCCAATGCGTTCAAGTCTATTCCCTGATTTCTCTTTTATGAGGTTCACTATATTTTATGAGGTGGCTATATTTACATTGAGGTGTTTAACCCACTTAGATGTAAGGGTAAAAGACTTTTTGTATAGCATATTGTATATTATTTTAGTATAGCATATTGTATATCATAATAAAATAGTGGGCTGATTTCTACACACAACTATTACATTTGTATCTTTCTACAGTATTGCACTTATGGATTATCATTCTTACATGATGATCAGTCATCTTATTTTAAAAACCTTTAAGGTTATTTTTATACATACATGTGGAAACACTATGTTATGGCACAGAAAATAAATATGGTGACCAAGGAGATTATTTCCTAGTCTCTTTGTTTTATTTTAAAATGTTATAGAGTATTATCTTAGATTTAGTAAATAAACAACAACTATTTTGTTTATAATATTTATGGAAGTTGAAAAGTATATCAAAACACTGGGACATTAACTTTTTCATAATGGCCAGGCAAAAGTATGCTTAGCCTTATATAATTAGACTCCATTTCTGAAAACACCGTTTTCTGTGGATATAAGACATAGAGACATCAGCCTCAACCTGATCAGGAGACTTCGTCCTTATGTAATAGTTTACCCAGTGCCATACAGGCTAATAGGGGAGAAAAGAAAATATGTAATTAGATGGTTGTTCATGGGAATTTGCTCACAAGAGTATAGAAATCGAGAAGTCTGTTGTCTGCAGGTTAAAGGGCAAGAGAAGGCAATGGTACAGCTGTGTAAATCTCTTTGACCGGGAAATTGAGGAGTGAGTTTAGTGAAATTATTAGTTCTGTGCTGAAGACCTGAGGACTTGGATTTTTTATGCCTGAGCGTAAATAATATGGGGAAAGGAAGCTTCAAAACTGGTAGTGAATTCACTATGGCCTCCTGTATTCTGAGCAAGTCTCTGACAAAATTGTTGATGCCTATTCACCCATACTGATAGGTATATGTCTTCCCACATAATCCAGAGATATAGATTTCAGACTAACTTAAGGCTCCCACTGTGGATTCGAAAAAATTACCTTATCCATTATCTGGCTGTTAACTTAGCTGTGGCCTTAACATCTGGCCTTAACTAGTCTTATTGACATTTGAAGTCAGCCTTTCCTTTGTCAGAGTTGTTATACTAAATTAGAGAGACAGTCATCCATAGAAGTCATTAACTGTCATAATATCTGTTGTTAAACTTTAATCAATACTGCAATCATGAAAGCATTTTGTGAATGATTATACTCAGCTGGACTTTTCTACATATAACAATAAATTTCAAAGGCAATTTCTATCTATGCAAATGTTTTGGTATTTATTAGATTTAGTAAGAGTGCCTTGAAATTTTTCTATTAGAGCTTAGATTTAAAAAATGCTGAATATTTGATCATCCCAGATATATTTCATTTTCTTAATTTTCTTATTTATAGTTCCACATTATGAAAAATCCATTCATTCCTTGTTTTATATTTCTCCTTAATGTTTATCATTATCTTTTAAAAAGTGAATGAATGAACCCTACTATTCTTGTGTCATTCATTACATCCCAGTTGCAGTTCCCCTTCTTCTATATGTCCCTGTCCCTCTCTAACATTTTCTCTCACCACAGATCTACTCCCTATCTCATCCCCCCCCCCAAATAAAATAGAAGGCCTCCCAAAGATATCCAGCAAACATTGCCTAAGAAGATACTATAAGACTATGCACCAACACTCATAACAAGACTGATCAGGGCTGCCCAGTAGCAGGGAAGGAATCAAGCTCAGGTAAAAGATTACAGACAGCTCTGCTCCCAATGTTAGGAGTCCCACAAGGACAGCAAGCTACACAACCATAACACACATGCAAACGACCTAGGTCAGGTCTATACAGAATCAATGTTTGTCGCTTCAGACTCTGTGAACCCCTATGAGCCCTTCTTGGCTGATTCTGTGGATTGTGTTCTTTTGGTGGATTATACTTTTCTCATAGTAATTGTGCTAGGCACTTAACCATGAGCATAACAGAATATCATTAGCAATTATTTCATTGCACTTTACTGTTTTTTTTTTTTTTTTTCCCCAGTGATGTCTGGTTCTACCCTCTATCTCTGGGCTATCCTGCGTCTAGTACCTAGAAATTCCGGCAGCATCAGGCATGAGCTCCCTCTGGTGGCATGGGCCTCAAGTTGTACTAGTAATATGTTGGCCATCCCTATGGGTTCTGTGCTACCATTACCCCAGCACATCTTGCAGGCAGAACAGATTGTAGATAAAACATTTTGTGGCTAGGTTGATGTCCCAGTAGTATTACCAGGAGTCTTGCTTGGTTATAGAAGATGTCCACTTTGGACTCTGTATCCCCCATTATTATCAGACTTTGTTAGGTTCACTGTCAGAGTTTCCAGGGAGTTTGCACTACATTGCATCTAAAATGTCCCACAATTTCAGGGTGCCCTGTGCACTCTCCCTTATTCCCTCCATCCCCCTACCTGATCCCTCCTTTACTGAATCCCACCGGTCCCCAATTCACCTGCAGATTATATTCTAGTTCCCCTTTCCAGGGAAATCCATACACCGAGATTGATGTGTTATTTAGCCTCTCTTGGTCTGTGGATTATCCTTTATATAATAGCCAATGTACAGTTAGGAGTGAGTATATACCATGTTTGTCTTTCCAGGTGTGGGTTACCTCACTCAGGAAGATATTTTCTAGCTCCGGCTGTTTGTATGTAAATTTCATGATGTCAGTATTTTTAACAGCTAAGTAACACTCCTTTGTGTAAATGTACCCCATTTGCATTTTCCATTCTTTGGCTGAAGTGCACCTAAGTTGTTTTCAGTTTCCAGTAATTATGAATAAAGCTGCAATGAACATGGTTATGCAATGAACATGGTTAAGCAAGTGTTCATATAGGATGATGAAGCATCCTTTGGGTATATACGAAAGAGTAGTATAGCTGGGTATGATGTAGATTAATTACCAGTTTTCTGAGGAATCACCATATTGATTTCCATGGCAGCAGAACAAATTTGCATTCCTACCACCAATGGAGGTGTGTTCTCCTTGCTCCAAATATTTACCAGCATGAGCTGTCACTTGAGTTTTTGATCTACCCATTCTGGTAGATGTAGGGTAGAATCTCCAAATCATTTTGGTTTGTATTTCCTGATGGTTAAGAATGTTGAACATTTTTTTAAAGTGTTCCTCAGCCTTTTGAGATTCCTCTGTTGAGAATTCCCTGTTGAGATCTATATTCCATTGGATATTTGGTTTGTTGAGTTCTACTTTCTTGAGTTCTTTATATATATTGGATAATAACTATCTGTCAGATATACATTTTATGCACACCTTTTGCAGTTCTGTAGGCTGCTGTATAGTCTCACATATACCGTGTTTGGTGTACTGTGTAAGAACCATTACAGATTATGCCTGTGGTTGGCTTACAGCTGTATCACAAGACGTTTTCCTAGAGGAATTGTTCAATAAACATCTGTTGTGTGAGACTGAAAGCAGCATTAGTTTCCAATAAACATTGCATTGATATTTAGATCCACATATGAATTCATTGTTTATCATACTACATAGTAAGTGATTTTTTTTTCCTGACACATTATAAAACCTAACAAAACCTCAAAGATGTTACACTATTTCACTTCAGTATTTTTGCATGTTAGAAACAAAGGCTTCTAAAAAAATTCACCACCATTCCAGAGAAATATATATGCCCTCTAAAAATCCTAATGAATAAATCATTCTATAAGAAATTTATTATATCTAGTTACTTCCTAAGTGGTAACATGCAGCAGATGAAGTTAGAATTGGTCTAAATCCCATGAATTAGTTTTGCTTTAACAACCCAGAAAATTAAGACTTTCTAAAGATTTTGAGGAAATTTGAGTTTTTAAGTCATTGAGAATGACTCAATATACTTAATAATACTGTTTTTTTTTTACATTCAAGAGATAATGATTTTTTGCAGTCTTTGCTTTGTAAGATCCTTAATAAACATTTTGATTCAAGTGTCCTACCTTTTTAGCACTAAAAAGTACTCTTACTTGTAAATTTTTAACTCTATAACAGATCTAGTGAAAACTATAAACTCCTCATTAATTTTTTTTTAAAAAAATAAGAAATTATTTTGCTTCTGTTACACATTTCTTTAGATAGGTCAGTCTATCTTAATTATAATCTAAGTAGAGTGACACAAATTTCAGGAGATTGATAACCATGACTAATATTAATTAACAAACGCAGCAGAAGGCAACTTACTACAACATTTCCTGCTAAAGTTTCACTCAAATGTAATTTCTCTTCCCAGTCAAATATTTGTTGAACCCCATCATGTATCAACTACTGTTCTAGGCAATGCAACTTAGTAAGTTGAGTGTGTAATTTTATAAAAAATATGATGAGCAAGTAATGAAGTGTATGACATTTACTTATTGTAGAAGTGTTGTGACTATATAATATGAGATTATATTGACCATATATTGGCTGAAAGAGGACACTATTTAAGCAAATTATTAGGCAATGCTGAAGAAGTCATTTGAATGCTATTTACACATCTTGGAAACAGAGACAAGAGAGCATGTAAAAAGGCAAGGAGAGAAACAACATCAAACACAAGATTTCCTTTAATATGTGTGCTATCCAAAAAGAAAGGAAGAAAGAATGAAACACATAAATTAGCTGCTTGTCCATGAGAAGACTCTAACAAACTTTAGTGTGTGTGTATAGAGTATACAAAACTTTTCCGTTTAAAAGAAATAAAATCATAAACAACATAGCTCCATATAAATAATAAACAAAAATCACATAACAAGTTATCATCATTTCTTATCAAAATAAATCAAAGTACTCCTCAGAATAAAAATGGATCTTTGGTAACAATTCTAAAAATTAAAATGTTAGCCACTTCATATTCCCAACTATTAGCAAAGGTTATTATTTGAAATTATGGATCAGCTCAAACTTCTTTAAGGTTGGTTTCGGCATAGTTTTTTCTCATCCACACATATTTGGACATGGGAAGAAGTCATCTTCAGAGATAAAAAAAATTGTGCACGCCCACACGTGTGCATGCATACACATACATGCACCCACTGTCTTTATAGAATTTCTTAGAATGTAGACAAAGTTTATATTTTTCTTTCTTTCTTTCTTCCTTCCTTCCTTCCTTCCTTCCTTCCTTCCTTCCTTCCTTTCTTTCTTTCTTTTTTTTTTTTTTTTTGATTTTNTTTTTTTTTTGATTTTTTGAGACAGGGTTTCTCCGTAGCTTTTGGTTCCTGTCCTGGAACTAGCTCTTGTAGACCAGGCTGGCCTCGAACTCACAGAGACCTGCCTGCCTCTGCCTCCCGAGTGCGGGGATTAAAGGCGTGTGCCACAAACACACGGCTTATATTTTTGTGGCACTTTGGAATTTTCCTTGTGGAAGAAAAAGACTAATGCCTAAATTCTATTTACATTTATATGACTGCAGGTAAAAGAAACTGGACTACCCCATGCAAAACAGCTACAGGAATTCTACTCATACCAGAAGGGTACAAACACTGTCATCTCTGTTCTCTGGGATTGCTCGAGGCATTCTGCCAGTTGGTAATATACAAACATGGCAGCAGCATCCTGGACTAGCAGGATGGAAGGGAAGGATGGATCATAGCAGGTGCTGTAGCTGACACGGGGAGACCCAGGTGCTACACTAGTGAGTGCTCGTGCAAAGCACGATTGTGTCGTGTGCATGCATGCCCCCGTGTCTAGACCACATCAAAAGGAAAATTAAGAGCTCGTTTGTCTGTACTTTTTTTCCAGCGGGGTCTGCTCCTTTGGAGAGAAGTAGAGCAGGTGACAGATGGGAACAAGTAAACAAGCTTGAAATAAAGCCTTGTTCTGAGATACCATGATGATGGAATATTTGACAGCAGCCAGTATTTTAATGAAAAGTTATACACTGCAGCAACTGCACTGCGCTGAGAAAAGGTTTGTTTGTATTTATTTTCTCAAAGTAGAACCCAAGACAAATTCCACTATTGGTAGGGAGAGAATGTAAGAGGAAAGTGAATGGCATGGAGGGTTATTGAAACAGCCATCTCTCTAGTTTACTGTGGTCTAATATCACTGAGAGTAATGATACCAGTCACAATCATCAACACATCAGAATTATGTTGGCTGAGCAGAGAGAAAATTGAGTTACTTATAAATTAATGTGGATTAGTTTCCTGGGTGTCTGCTTCCATGTAGGTGCTAGGGAATTGTTAGTTTGATAACAAATACCTGCTCCTGGATGAGTGCTCCAATGATAGAGTCAAGAAAGCCCCTGAGAAATTAATGCAGAAGGCATTGGAAGTGAGGTTGGTTTTCCCTGTGTATCCTTGTCTGTCACTGCCATCAGACTGCAGTGGGAAACTCAGTGGAAAGTGTTACTATACCAGGCAAATATCAGTTGGCTCATTCTCGAGAAAAATATGGGGCTAAGTTCACAGAATAATTTATAGTTTTCATATAGTTGGATATATGTGTTTTGTCTATTGTTATGATTAACTGCACAGATTCTATTTGGGTATATATAAAAGTTACGCATTCTCAGGATTAAACTATGTACTAAGACTACAAATTATGCTGGGTGGTGGTGGCACACACCCTTAATCCCAGCACTCCACTCGGGGAACAGAGGCAGACATATCTGTGAGTTCGAGACCAGCCTGGTCTACAAGAGCTAGTTCCAGGGCAGGCACCAAGACTACAGAGAAACTTTGTCTCAAACAAAACAAACAAAAAAGAATATAAATTACTTAAAGTTATTTCATTGTTCTGTTTAAGCCCTTGTTATCCCTACTTGAAAGAAACACACATATAAAAGTTAAGTTTTTAATTTTTGTATCTACCACGTAAGAATGACAATTAATATTAAATTTTCAATAACATCTGTTGATAGACTTATAACCAGCTTAATTAATAAATACATTATATGTTCAACAATAAAGATGAAAAGTTAAAACGAATTTAGATGATTAGTATTTTAAGAAATATACTTGCTATAAATATAACATTTTAAAATATTCTCATTTATGGGTTCATTAGCTTTTTCTAAGCCATAGTGGGTTGAGATGTCATATCTTAATCTTTTTTAATATAAAACACCATTTAGTAATTTACATATAATTTTTCTGCTAGCCTTCTTTAGATGTGCTTTTGTTTCCATATCTTATGACCTTGTCCAATAGGATTCTCTCTTTAAAGAAAAAAACAACATTATATATATATATACACTCAGACTAGCCCCCAAAAGGATACTCATCTGGTTCTTTAGATAACAAAATCTAAGTTTAATATTTCCCTTTATCAGGCATCAAACACAACAAAATTTTTAAATATACTTGTTAGGAGTGAATCTCTTATTTGAATAACATTGTCTACTTTTGAAGTCAACCTCTCAAATTCTATGAGATTTTCTTCACTATCCATGCATAACTGATACACTTTGTGTGCCACAGATGAATCTGACTATTTTATATTTTTGTAAGTCAACCATCAACATGATTCTTGGTGTCAGAGCACTGAAGGGCAAATATTGTCCTAGATTAAGAGATTGTTGAAAAATCTTAGCAAAACATGGGTTGAAACAAAAACTTTAACCATGTACTGATAATTTCTGGATCTAAAATTTCTCAACTGTACTCTGCATGCCAGATATTGCTAGTGTATTAATATAGAACTAAGCTAAATTAATCTTGAAAATAACTTATGCATTTAAAATAATTATTCATTATAAATGATCATTGGGCTGCAATACTGTGTGGCTTTTACGTAAGAATATCATCAATATAGTTAAAATAAAAAAGGTACTGAGCAAATGATTTTAAAGAATAAAGAATAAGTTCAGCATATAAATATATTCAGTATTGAATACTAAATTGTAATCTCATATGTGAATTTTTGACCAACTATTGGAAGCATTAACATAAAATTATAATCTGGAGGAGAAACTTTGCTAACCATCTGCCAAAACTCAGATACCTATCAAGTGTAACCTTTGAATCTGATCATCACAAAATTCTACTGGTTCGGTTGTCCACCCGGCCACATTACAGAGCACATCAATTTTTGTGTTTTGTACTCTTCTTCATGACTACAGCAACTAGAAAACAGTATACTCATCATAGAAACATAGTCACCATAGCAGACATCTATTCAAACACAATTCAATTTTGTAACATTGAAAATGGTGCCACAAAGAGCAAAAGGAAAAGTATGAATGAAAAAGAACTTCCATATTAACCTTGAATTGGAGTAAGCAAGAGTTTTGAGTGAAGATTTAATGAGGATTACGATAAAGGAACATGTTGTAGGCTATAGATTAAGCTCAGTGGCACAATAGTTGTGACGAGTGAACAAGGCTTGGGGCTTACGTCTGAACAACACAAATAAATTAATCAATAATCAAATACACACAGTGACGGTTAGCCCGCATCTTGGTGGAATATGGAATCCACTAAAGTCATCTTCCTGAGGTAGATGGAGATACAGTGACATAAAGAGGAAAGAATGTTGCATCTCCACACTATCACTCTTGTTGGTATTTATCTAGCCTCCAACATACTTATAAACATATGCATGCAAACATAAAGCAAGTTTTCTAGCTCGGGGAAACAAAGGAGAAAAGTTTAGTGTCGTCTTGAGCTGGGCACCGAAGGCCTCTCTGTCCACTGGAGATGGGGGTTTGTAGAGAGTGTGGCAGCCCTCCAGCCTTCAAGACTCCAGATAGAAGTTTTATGTAGATTTCTGTTTCTGTGTAATAGAATTTTTTGAAGCATATTCTAGCCTTTGCAATATAAGAGACAATGATTAGGTAGGCCAATGGTGAAATTCATGGGTTTCAATGTGTCATATATAACATTTTTTTTTTTGGTACTTTAACACACTCTACTAACATTGTTGCTGCCATTGCCGTTTATGTTGATGACAGCTTCAAGACTTAACTAGTTTGATCCCTTTCAACTAATCTTTACTTTCCAGTAAGGCAAAACTTAAAAACTAATTTTGTGATTAATTGTTTTCTCAACATCTGTAACAGTTTGAACAATAGAAGTATTTCAAATGATGTCTTTTCATCCTTAGTTTATAGTAACTTTCAGTTTTAACTCCTTCACATTTTCAAATTTAATTTCATATTTCCCTTTAAAATTTGAATTTATATTTTCATTGCTATTTATGAATCCTCACTGGGAAAAATGACTTGCTGATATTTAAAACTTGTGAAAACCTTTATATCTAGTCACTTTCAGTTCAATAGTCTTAATCTAATTCATGGCAAATGTGTATCTAAAATCAAACATAAAAACATTAGCCATAATCTAGATTTAGGCTATAGCATTGTATTGATTTGCTAAGCCTGAAGTGTTTTCTGCCCAGTGGACTTAGTTCTTATTGAGGACAGTCATAAATAACTTTAACATATTCCAATGTGATAAGAGGAACTGTGGATTGGGTCATTGTGGAATTACAGTCCCCTGCTTAATGATTGCAGAAAATTGCCTGGCAGTAGAACAAAGAGAAAGAGGGCGATGTGGTGAATGCTGGCTAATTAAACCAGTAATTGCTTCTTGTTGTGCACCCAGATAATGTGCCCCTGATAATTTTAAACTGAGTCTTGTAGCAGCGCTCTTGAGTGAAAGACTGTGCCAGTTACAGCTTTTCTACATATGATTCTCCTTGTGCTTAGAGGTGGCCTACTTATCAGACTTCCTTGTCCTGCGTGATTAAAAACAAAAACACAACAAAAACTGTGGCAGGGGAGACTTCTGTTCTTAGGTGTGCGGCTATCGGACAATATTCTTTGTTTGGCTGTTTTATCCCTTAAATTTAGTCATATTATTAATTTGAATTTGGAAATATATTGCTCTAAGAGAAGAAATCTCACATGCATAAGTTTTGGAGGAAATTTTAGAATGTTAAAATGTATTTATTTCAAATATCATATTATTCAAACATATTTTATATGCATGCTTTTCTGATATTGGACCTTTTTAGTCATAATTAACATTTAATTTCACTTGCTTACACTTCTATAATATTTATGCTATTTTCAGGCTACATAATTATTTATTTTTGGTTTTAGTTAAATGCCACAAACTATATTCAAGTACTTATCTGCTTTGATTATTTAATATTTATATTTTATTATAAAACTTCTGAGTTCATTCATCTAGGCATATTTTCCACCAAATTTAAATTTTAGGTTTTATAATACCAACACTAGTAATAGACTTTCTTAAGAAATAAAATATTACAATTCTAAATGCTATATTGGATGAAGAATGCCTTCATCTAGTGATTTCCTACATTTCATGAAGCATTACAGACATTCATTGTTTTCCATTTGGTTAATATCTCATTACTCTGCTAAGAACTCAATGAAATATTTCAGTTTCTTATTAGTGAACTTTAAAATATTGATTATGATGCAGGGAAAATCACTATATTTTATTTATTTGCTATTTCTACAAATATGGTTATTGTTTGAGTGAAAATTAAATATTACAGGCATATGATTATATTTCATATGTTGCTGTTTTGTTGAAATAGATTCAAAATAATATTTCTATATCATTGTCACATTAAGTTAAAGCATATGCTGTACACAAAAATGCAATTTTCTTAACAATCATGCAAAATTACTTAAAATATATTAATCAGGTAAAACACATTTAAAGTTCAAGTCCCCAAGTCTATGTACATTATAAAATTATCAGAAGTAATACTCATAAATTATCCACATTATTTCATGTCTCTGTTTGTTCATTTGTTAAGACAAGATCTGACATGGAGCACTGTGATCTCCTCAAAGTCTGGAATTACAGATATTTGCTACCACATGTTTTTTTCTCTAGGAAAATTGTTTTTAAGGTCTACACATATTAATGTTTTATTCTCTATGAAAGTAATCCTGAAACTATGCATTTTTAATTTTGACATGAAAATATATCAATGATGTATTTTTGAAGCCATAAGATAGTCTTTTTTTGGAAAACAGAGGAACAAAACTAGTATTTCATCAGTAGTTTACAGATCTGTTTTGTGCAGTGCAAAGCACAGCAGATGCTGTAACTTTAAACTTTAAAAGTGCCCAAAATGGTCTGAGGTCATACCATTGAGGTGGCCTAATGTTTAGTTTGCTCTATTATGTATTATGTCATAAATAAAAATGTTGGGAAATATCTTTTGTGGAATGTAGAAACTGTAAACTTCATATATTTGTGTTTGCAATTTTACACAGAATTTCTATAAATTTAGAATAACGTAAGATTGTATCAATGTACAAAGGCAATTTTTAAAATTTTATTAATACACAATATATAGTTTTACTAATAAAATTTGTTTTATATATTTTTATCTTAACTCTCTGAAAACATAATTTATTAGAAATATTAGAAAATCTGGCGATAAAAGGAACAAAATTAAGTTTGCGTAACAAGGGAGATCACCAAGGCTGGTTGGACTGGAACTGATGGAGCACGTTATCAAACTAGACTCTCTGAATGTGGCTGACGGTGGAGGCTGACAGAGAAGCCAAGGACAATGGCGCTGGGTTTTGATTCTACTGCATGGACGGGCTTTGTGGGAGCCTAGTCTGTTTGAATGCTCACCTTCCTGGGCCTGGGGGAAACAGGGAGGACCTTGGACTTCCTATAGAGAAGGGAACCCTGACTGCTCCTTGGACTGAAGAGGGAGGGGGAAGAGGAGGGAAGTGAGAGGGAAGGAGGAGGAAATTTTCAATAAAAAATAAATAAATTTAAAAAAATACAAGGAATTATACATAATTTGGCAATGCAAAATACTTATTAAGGACTGACAGCTATTGTATAAAACTTACACTTAGTGTCTTGGTGCTCCTATTAACTGTTTGTTAGAGCAAAATATCTTTGATGTTCTCCTGTTAATGTCATGAACTTCAAGCTTATATCCTATTTTACCATAACTCGACATATATATATATATATATATATATATATATATATCAGTCCCGTATTTTCTCTCTGAGTTAAAATTGAGTATAAGTGATTCTACATGACTTGACACTGTGGAATAGCCATTATACTGTGCATCTCACTATTCAATATATAGCATATAGTATATTTTTGTTATTGTGTATCAACGGAAATTTCTGCATTGATGTACTCTACAGGATGTACATGAAGTAATATATATTTGTGCACATATGTATACATGTACACTTGCCTATGTTAGTCCACATAAACCTATATGCATATATGTTACTCCTTATATACATATTTTACGAGTCCATATATATGTTTATACACACACACACACACATATATATATAATGTAGGGAGAGAGAGCGATATTGAGAGATGTTACTCCATATATATCCTGTAGAATACACCAATGAAGACATTGGCATTAATATACAATAGCAAAACATCCACTATATATCAAATTAGTATCTGTGCATTTTCTTACTTGCATGATTTTTTCCTATGAATTTTTCTCCTTTAAATTTCTTGTCAAAATTAACATTGTTGGGAGCAGTGAGACCCCAGATCCTGAATTTCTTGTAATCCCCTGATCTGAGTGCCTACAGCTGCTCTGAGCACGAGACCTTCAGGAGTTCCTGATGGCAGGAGAGTGGTTTCTGGTGGGTTTGGCTGGGGCATGGCTATCTCTATATAAACTGCCCCTGAACACAATAAAGGAGGCATTCTTGGGGAATTCAAGGATGACCTGTATCTCTGTCTGTCTGTGTGTGTTTGAGTATTTTAACCTCCAGCACCCTTGCCCGAAGCTAGCGAACTGGGTGCCAGCGCACAGCGTGCAGACATGGGGATGCAGTGCGCAGCAAACATTTTTAATGTTGTAATTATAAAATGGGGAAAGACCTGCATCTTGCATGTGTTATTTGCATTATTCTAATTTAAATATGATATTGTATTCAAGCTTTAGAAATTCAGCTTATTGTTACTGTGTTAATTTTGACAAGTCAGATCTTCAAACTACACTGCAAGTATATTTATCTTTCCACTTATATTTATATAAAATATTTATGTTATTTCTTACCATGCATTTGAACCATTTCATCAATGCTTATTTTAACAATAACAAAAAAAATCAATGAAGCACGTTATTAAGTAGAGCAGAGGCCTTCTTAGAAATAAACCATTATCTTCTTATACAGTTGAATATTCTTTAGAAAGCATTTTGCAATAAGGCTGAAATATTATTTAAAATCATTCAAACTTTGCTTTTATATTTTTGTGATAAAGGTCATTTAAATTTTCTGTGGGTATTTGTTTAACCTGAACATCAACATGACTTGAATTTCCTAGTTCAAAATATGATCTCCAATTAAGATGCCTTAGTCTGCCCATTTTATGCCAGCATTTCTATGGTCTAACATTATTCCACTTAAGTTCTAGTTACTGTACACTCAAGTGGAATTTAATTTACTGTTCAGAATAATCCATTTTCCTAGATCAATCGATAATTCAGAGGATGAAAGTGAGCCTTGAATACAGATTTCTGCCAAGAAGAGTTATAGCAATCTCTCAATATTGTTATTATTATTATTAGCAATAGTCTTTAAATTAAAATTCTTATAAAATATTACCAAATAGGTTTTTACAAAATCCAACATTTTAAAACGTACATTATAATTTCAGGCTTTGAAAATACACATTTTTTTAATCAGTAGATAATATTTCAGAAATAAATATAGTCAATATGCTTGAATTGTCAGAATCTTACACAATGAAAGACAATTTGGCCATGTAAAAAACTTCTATTTGTCTCTGTCTTAAGCCATTAGTTTAAAACCTGTAAAACTCGTCTGCCAATGCGTGTAATTCGTAG
This sequence comes from Alexandromys fortis, assembly GCF_014885135.2. Classification (NCBI taxonomy): domain Eukaryota; kingdom Metazoa; phylum Chordata; class Mammalia; order Rodentia; family Cricetidae; genus Alexandromys; species Alexandromys fortis. The sequence goes on along the minus strand of NW_026067911.1, from coordinate 14,182,616 downwards.
CACCATAAATTACTTTAGTACTCACATTCTGGAGTATTCTACTGATATGGATGATTCTAGATGATGAATGAGTACACAGAACGACACAGTATGCCTGTTTCCAGTGAATAATTGAATATTATTAGTGTTCAATGTAAAAGTATTCCACATGCTCATTTCAGTTCTACTTTCTACTACAAACACTAATATTTATCTTTACCTAAATCGCTGTGTTTTGTTCCATTTGTAGCATAAAATCTCAATATAATGCAATTTTAAGTTACTGTCAGAGGCATGAAAAATAAAAAACACTCTACCTGAGAATGCAAATTTTACCAAACATTATTTGACTTATTTTCTACATTGCTTAAAATAATGCACAGAAGATTAATGATACAGTCAAAACAAACAACAGAATGATCATAACTCAGTAGTTCAGAAAGATTTTCAATATTATAAAGAAGTAGTAAAAAGTTTAAAATATCTAAAAGTCAAAGTGCCTAGCAATTTTCTTTAAAAAGGTCAAGTTAATATACATTTAATAGTTCACCTATACTGAGGACAGAAGGCTGACATAATCTTTACCATAAAGCCCAACATAATGACAATAATAATTAGAGCTAAACGAATTTCAAGTATGTATTACAGTGTTCATGAAAGATTACTTAAGATAAAAATACTCATGTTCTCAACCACATCCTGTGATTTAAAAAGCAGAATTTACTTGGGAGGTTCCCTGGATCAATCATGGCTCTCCCAACCTTATGTTTTACGGTGTTAATTTATTATCCGAACTCTCATTCTTACCAGTAAAACAGAGATCCAATTTCATCATTCTCATAGGCCTATTTTAGAATTAAATGAGAATATAAAATAATTTAAGCTTGCTATATTTGTCAATATATGTCAAAATTAACTATATTCATTTCCTGATTTACTAACTAAATTATCTGTCCCTAAAATCCTAACATTATAAACTATTCTTTCCTTTTTTATGAAATGCATCTCAAATATTGGATTTATTTTGTTTTCCTAATATTGAAAATGATAATACTGGTAAATCTATCCAAAATGCCAAAACAAATCATGATACATGAGTTATCATACGTCAGAAGTGAAATTCAAGTATCAGTTCCAAAAGTTTGTAAAAGCATGAATACTATAATAATTTCTTTAAAATTAAAATGCAACAATAATGCATGTGGCCTTTCTATGTAAAAACAAAGAAAATTATTCATTACCTTGAAGAAACAGGAGAAAGAAAAACATAAGATGGTGGTAAAATACTCCAGAGAAGTATCGCCCAATGTGGTGGTTAAATAAATGGAATTATTTACTTACTAATGGAAATTCTCACTTAAAGTTACAAAACTTATTTTTTTTATCATCTTTAACAACAACAACAACAAAAACCCTTTTTACTCCCTAAATGATTTTCTTCCGTGAGCACATTCCAGCACCTCATTTTTATTTTATGAGGGTCATCTGTGAGTGATTGGTGTCTTTGTAGCTCATGGAGGAAAAGCTTGGGAATCTGACTCCAGATCACTGAGGACCACATTCCTCTACTCACAGGTGAACATTCCTGGCATCTCCAAATGGGACCCAACAACTGATACACACAGACAGACATCGAACTGCACTGCCTTTGCAAAGATGGCACCAGCAAAATCACTGTTTATTATTAAACATCAGCTTAAAAGCAAGTATCTAGAAACTTCCATCTAAAACATAAGCAACAAAATTTGGAATTATGTGGTTTTTAGCTAGCTGTGCTAAGCAATCCAGAAGTCATTTTTTCATAGATGTTGGTGTAAACATGTTTCATAATACCTAGTCTTCTATAAAAATTTTATTAAAGCCATCTAGATTTTGTCTTTTGGCTTTTTCCATTATTTTCATTTTAGTTCCATGAAAGTTGAATAGTATACATATTATTTGAAGGATTTCTTTCTATTTTTAATGTGTTTACAATATTGTCAAGCAGAAAATGATAATTTGGAAGACTTTATAGTTTAAAAATGTGTTTATATAAGAAAAGTTTGATGGGAAATTGACTCACTTGCTCAGAAACAGTTGTTATAAATTATAAGGAAGCTCACAGTGTGCTTCTGATTTCTCTGAACTATCATGTAAGTCTTAGACATTGTTATAACTTCCCAAGTTATTCTGACTCCAACTGATTATAATAGCAAAGCCAACATGTTTTTTATCTCACTGTAAAAAATTTATGATTATGTATATTTATGTATGTATATATATATGTATATAAATACATGCTTTCCTAAAATGATATTTAAGTGAACATAATTTGTAAATTACCACCTTTTAAACCATGCACTCTCTTATGATTGATGAAAATACAGTCCTCTTAATTTTGTTAATAAATCACTGTGCTATATCACACTTTTTCTTTGTTACTCCTGTAGAATTGAATACTATAAATTGAGCCAGTATACCTACTTTGCATTTGTGGGTTTAGATATGACATTATGCATTACTTTCTGCTCCAATAATCCAGATATAACTTTTTTTTTGTCACCTCCAGGCTGCTTTAACCACATCAAAGCAAGCAGTCTCCTTCCCCCTGCTGGGAGTGACTCCTGCTCTCCTGTTGTTCTGAGGCATAATCCCTGGTGTTACTTCACACTGAGTTAATCAGCGCTGATTTTGAGTGACTGTAGATTCCTCCCTTGTCTAGTCATCAGAACTTTCATTTTTAATCCATCAAAGCTAGAATAGCTGGAGTGACTCTCTTCTCAGCTTTTTAGATTATAAGGAATTTGGTTCTGGCAGATCACCTCATCTCCTCCAGCCATTAAAACTGCAAAAGCAGTTGCAAATTCCTTATACTCTTTTAGTCATTGAATATTTCCACAATCTCAGTTGCTTTTGAAAATGTCTTATTTTCAAAATTTTTATTTTTTATTGATTGTTTTGTAAAGCAACATCATCTTGGCTCTTTCTAATTTTGAAAGGTCTGTTTAGTTTCCTTGGTTCAGACTGGGTCCCCATTTCTCATATCATGCCCACTGCCTAAGTGTCTCCAAGATGAATCCTAGAATTAGGATAACTTCTGAGTCATACCACCAATTTTCATTTGAATTAAAGACATCCAATTGGCAGGAAATGGAACAAAGGTAAAACAACTAACATTTTAGCACCTTCGACGTTTAATTAACTGATAAAGAAACTGATGCATCTTTTCCAGTTCTTTGTAAAGTAACCATTTTATCTTATTTTATCTGTGTTCTGTACTTTTCTGGGTCTGGTTACCTCACACAGGAAGATATTTTTTTAGTTCCATCCATTTGTCTGCAAATTTCATGATGTCATTATTTTTACTAGCTGAGTAATACTCCATTGTGCAAATTTACCATATCTTTTTTTTTCCATTCTTCAGTTAAGGGACATCTTCAGTGTGTTTCCAGATTCTGGCTAATATGAATAATTTGAACATATTTAAACACGTGTCCTTGTGGTATTTTTGTGTACGTGGTATACCACGTGTCCTTGTGGTATATGCCTAAGAGTGATATAGCTAGGTCTTGAGGTAGATCGATTTCCAGTTTTCTGAGAAATATCCATGTTTATTTCCAAAGTGTCTGTACAAATTTGCACCCACACCAGCGATACGGGAGTGTTCTCTTTACTTCATATCCTCGACATCATGAGCTTTCACTTGTATTTTACATTTTGGCTATTCTGACAGGCATAAAATGGTATTTCAGAGTCATTCTGATTTGCATTTCCCCAATGGCTAAGCATGTAGAACATTTCTGTAAGTCTTTCTTGCAAATCTGAGTTTTCTCTGTTGAGGATTCTCTGCTTGAATTTGTATTCCATTTTTTAAGTTGAATTATTTAGTTTGTTGATATCTAGTTTCTTGAATTCTCTGAATATTTTGGATATTAGTCCTCTAATAGGTGTGGAATTGGTGAAAATCTTTTCTCATCCTGTGGGTGCCTTATTGTTCTATTAATAGTGTCCTTTCCCTTTCAGAAACTTTTCAGTTCGATCGTTCCTATTTATTAATTGTTGATATTTTTGCATAGGAAACAATGTTGCTTTAAAACACAGGTAAATTCCTTCATTGCCATTCAAGTGTGTTTGATTTTAGTGCTTTTTAAATAGTCTTGGTACATGAACTTTAATGAATAATATTGGTGAGAATTAACATCAATATCTTTTCCTAGATCTGAAGGAAAACAATTTCAAGCTTTCCACATTCAGAGTAATACTGATTATGGTTTGCCATAACAAAATTTTTTGTTTTGAAGATTGTTCGTTCTACATTTTGGATGCTGATTTTTAACACTAGGGTTGTATCAATGTTACCAAATACCTATTGTGAAATTCTTGAGATTATATGTATCTGCTCTTTATTTTATTGTGTTGGAATAACTTTTATAAATTCTGTGCTCACTGAACCATTTTGCCATCATTCTGATAAGTGTCCTAAACCGTGTTTCTTCATGCTGCACTCTCTTCCTGGCATGGTGTTTAGTTGTCTTTTGAGTTTTTTGTATTGCTCTGTTCATTGGGAATACACTCTCTTGTTTTGTTCTTTAATGTTAAAACTCATGGAAAAATATTTTCTCCACAATTTGAATTGAAATTGAGTCTCTCTTTTTACATGACTTTATTTTTTTTTTATATTTTTTTATTGAGAATAAGAAAAAAAGTTTCCGCCTCCTCCCAGCCTCCCATTTCCCTCCCCCTTCTCCCACTCTTCTCCCCCTCCCCCCACTCCTCTCCCCCTCCCTCTCTAATCCAAAGAGCAGTCATGATTCCCTGCCCTGTGGAAAGTCCAAGGTCCTCCCCGCTCCCTCCATGTCTAGGAAGGTGAACATCCAAACTGGCTAGGCTCCCACCAAGCCGGAAAATGAAGTAGGATCAGAACCCCTTGCCATTGACCTTGGCTTCTCATCTGTCCTCATTGTTCGCCATGATCAGAGAGTCCGGTTTTATCCCATGCTTTTTCAGTCACAGTCCAGCTGGCCTTGGTGAGCTCCCAATAGATCAGCCCCCACTGTCTCAGTGGGTGGGTGCACCCCCCGTGGTCCTGACATCCTTGCTCGTGTTCTCCCTCCATCTGCTCCTCATTGGGACCTTGGGAGCTCAGTCCAGTGCTCCAGTGTGGGTCTCTGTCTCTATCTCCATCCATCACCAGATGAAGGTTCTATGGTGATATGAAAGATATTCGTCAGTATTGCTATGGGATAGGGTCATTTCAGGTTCCCTATCCTCAGCTTCCCAAGGGACTAACTGGGGACATCGCCTTGGGCTCCTGGGAGCCACTCTAGGTTCAAGTCTCTTGCCAACCCTAAGGTGGCTCCCTTAACTAAGATATGTGCTTCCCTGCTCCCCTATCCAACCTTCCTTTATCCCAATCTTCCTGTTTCCCCAAGTTCCCCCAATCCTCCCCTTCTCACTTTTCTCTCCCCGTCCCCCCTTATCCCCAACCCACCCCACCCCCAAGATCCCAATTTTCTCCCCGGCAATTTTATCTACTTCCCTTAGCCAAGAGGATAACTATATGTTTTTTCTTGGGTTCACCTTCTTCTTTAGCTTCTTTAGGTTCACCAGGTATACACTCCGTGACCTTTATTTATGGCTAGAAACCAATTATGAGTGAATACATCCCATGTTCATCTTTTTGGGTCTGGGTTACCTCGCTCAGGATAGTGTTTTCTATTTCCATCCATTTGCATGCAAAATTCGAGAAGTCATTGTTTTTTACCGCAGCATAATACTCTAATGTGTATATATTCCACACTTTCTTCATCCATTCTTCCATTGAAGGGCATCTAGGTTGTTTCCAGGTTCTGGCTATTACAAATAATGCTGCTATGAACATAGTTGAACAAATGCTTTTGTCATATGATAGGGCATCTCTTGGGTATATTCCCAAGAGTGGTATTGCTGGGTCCAGGGGTAGGTTGATCCCGAATTTCCTGAGAAACCGAAACACTGATTTCCAAAGTGGTTGCACAAGATTGCATTCCCACCAGCAATGGATGAGGGTACCCCTTCCTCCACAGCCTCTCCAGCAAAGGCTATCATCGGTGCTTTTGATTTTAGCCATTCTGACAGGTGTGAGATGATATCTCAAAGTTGTTTTGATTTGCATTTCCCTGATTGCTAATGAGGTTGAGCATGACCTTAGGTGTCTTTTGGCCATTTGAACTTCTTCTTTTGAGAATTCTCTGTTCAGTTCAGTGCCCCATTTTTTAATTGGGTTAATTAGCATTTTAGAGTCTAGTTTCTTGAGTTCTCTATATATTTTGGAGATCAGACCTTTGTCTGTTGCGGGGTTGGTGAAGATCTTCTCCCAGTCAGTAGGTTGCCTTTTTGTCTTAGTGACAGTGTCCTTTGCTTTACAGAAGCTTCTCAGCTTTAGTAGGTCCCATTTATTCAATGTTGTCCTTAGTGTCTGTGCTGCTGGGGTTATACTTAAGAAGCGATCTCCTGTGCCCATCTGTTGTAGGGTACTTCCCACTTTCTCTTCTATCAGGTTCAGTGTGTTCGGACTGATATTGAGGTCTTTGATCCATTTGGACTTGAGTTTTGTGCAAGGTGATAGATATGGGTCTAATTTCAATCTTCTACAGGTTGACATCCAGTTGTGCCAGCACCATTTGTTGAAGATGCTTTCTTTCTTCCATTGTATACTTTTAGCTCCTTTGTCGAAAATGAGGTGTTCATAGGTTTGGGGATTAAATTCCGGGTCTTCTATGCGATTCCATTGGTCGACTTCTCTGTTTTTATGCCAATACCACACTGTTTTCATTACTGTAGCTCTGTGATAGAGTTTGAAGTCAGGGATGGTAATGCCTCCAGAAGATCCTTTATTGTATAGGATTGTTTTGGCTATCCTGGGTTTTTTATTTTTCCATATAAAATTGATTATTGTCCTCTCAAGATCCGTGAAGAATTTTGATGGGACCTTGATGGGAATTGCATTGAATCTATAAATTGCCTTTGGTAGAATTGCCATTTTTACTATGTTGATCCTCCCAATCCAAGAGCAAGGGAGGTCCTTCCATTTTCTGGTATCCTCATCAATTTCTTTCTTCAATGCTTTAAAGTTCTTGTCAAATAGATCTTTCACTTCCTTGGTTAGAGTTACCCCGAGATATTTTATGCTGTTTGTGGCTATTGTGAAAGGTGAAGCTTCTCTGATTTCCCTCTCTGCTTCCATATCCTTTGTGTATAAGAGGGCGACTGATTTTTTGGAGTTGATCTTGTATCCTGCCACATTACTAAAGGTATTTATCAGCTGTAAAAGTTTCTTGGTGGAGTTTTGAGGGTCACTTATGTACACTATCATATCATCTGCAAATAACGAAAGTTTAACTTCTTCCTTTCCAAGTCAAATCCCCTTGATCCCCTTATGTTGTCTTATTGCTATTGCTAGAACTTCAAGCACTATGTTGAAGAGGTATGGCGAGAGTGGGTTTCTGAGTTTAGTGTTCCTGAGTTTAGTGGGATGGCTTTGAGTTTCTCTCCGTTTAATTTGATGTTAGCTGTCGGCTTGCTGTATATAGCTTTTATTATATTTAGGTATGACCCTTGTATCCCTAGTCTCTCCAAGACTTTTATCATAAAGGGATGTTGAATTTTGTCAAATACTTTTTCAGCATCTAATGAAATGATCATATGGTTTTTTTCTTTCAGCTTATTTATATGATGGATTACATTGATAGATTTTCGTATGTTGAACCAGCCCTGCATCTCTGGGATGAAGCCTACTTGATCATAATGGATAATTTTTCTAATGTGTTCTTGGATTCGGTTTGCCAGTATTTTGTTGAGGATTTTTGCGTCGATGTTCATGAGTGAGATTGGCCTGTAATTCTCTTTCTTGGTTGAGTCTTTGTGTGGTTTTGGTATCAGAGTGACTGTAGCTTCATAAAAGGAATTTGGCAATGACTCTTCTGCTTCTATATTGTGAAATACATTAAGGAGTATAGGTATTAGGTCTTCTTGGAAGTTCTGGTAGAATTTCGCATTGAAACCATCAGGTCCTGGGCTTTTTTTGGTAGGGAGGTTTTTGATAACAGCTTCTAGTTCTTCGTGACTAACAGGTCTATTTAGGTTGTTCACCTGGTCCTGGTTTAACTTTGGTATATGGTATTTATCTAAAAACGTGTCCATTTCTTTTACATTTTCCAGTTTTGTGCCATACAGGCCTTTGTAGTAAGATCTAATGATTCTTTGAATTTCCTCTGTGTCTGTGGTTATGTCCCCCTTTTCATTTCTGATCTTATTAATTTGCATATTCACTCTCTGGCGTTTTATTAGTTTGGATAGAGGTTTATCAATCTTGTTGATTTTCTCCAGGAACCAGCTTTTTGTTTCATTGATTCTTTGGATTGTTTTCTGTGTTTCTATTTTGTTGATTTCAGCCCTCAGTTTGATTATTTCCAGTCTTCTACTCCTCCTAGGTGAGTCTGCTTCTTTTTTTTCTAGAGCTTTCAGGTGGGCTGTTAAGTCTCCAATGTGTGCCTTCTCTGTTTTCTTTAAGTGGGCACTTAGTGCTATGAACTTTCCTCTCAGGACTGCTTTCATAGTGTCCCATAAGTTTGAGTAGGTTGTTTCTTTATTTTCATTGAATTCAAGGAAGACTTTAATTTCTTTCTTTATTTCTTCCTTGATCCAGGTGTGGTTCAGTAGTTGACTGTTCAGTTTCCATGAGTTTGTAGGCTTTCTGGGGGTAGGGTTGTTGTTGAATTCTAACTTTAATCCATGGTGATCTGATAAGATACAGGTGGTTACTAATATGTTTTTGTACCTGTGGAAGTTTGCTTTGTTACCGAGTATGTGGTCAATTTTCGAGAAGGTTCCATGAGCTGCAGAGAAGAAGGTATATTCTTTCCGATTTGGGTGGAATATTCTATAGATGTCTGTCAAGTCCAATTGATTCATTACCTCCATTAATTCTCTTAGTTCTCTGTTAGGTTTCTGTCTGATTGACCTGTCCATTGGTGAGAGAGGAGTGTTGAAGTCTCCCACTATTAGTGTGTGCGGTTTGATGGCTGCCTTGAGTTTTAGTAATGTTTCTTTTACGTATGTGGGTGCTTTTATATTAGGGGCGTAGATATTCAGGATTGAGACTTCCTCTTGATGAATTGATCCTGTTATGAGTATAAAATGTCCCTCTCCATCTCTTCTGATTGATTTAAGTTTGAAGTCAAGTTTGTTAGAAATTAGTATGGCCACACCTGCTTGTTTCTTAGGTCCATTTGCTTGATAAGCCTTTTCCCAGCCCTTTACTCTGAGTAGGTGCCTGTCTCTGTGTTTGAGGTGTGTTTCTTGTAAACAGCAGAATGTTGGATCCTGATTTCGTATCCAATCTCTTAGCCTGTGCCTTTTTATAGGTGAGTTGAGCCCATTGACATTAAGTGATATTAATGACCAGGGGATGTTAACTCCGGTCACTTCTTTAGTAGTAGAGTTCGTGTGCGTCCCTTCTTTGAGTTGCGCTGGTGACGGGTCTCTAGATGTCTGAGTTATTGTGGTCATTGTTGGACTCCTTGGTTAGAGATTTTCCTTCTATTACTTTCTGTAAGGCTGGGTTTGTGGCTACGTATTGTTTAAATTTGTTTTTATCCTGGAAAATTTTGTTTTCTCCATTTATGGTGAATGAAAGCTTGGCTGGGTATAGTAGTCTGGGCTTGCATCCATGGTCTCTTAGTTTTTGCAGTACATCTATCCAGGACCTTCTGGCTTTCATGGTTTCCATAGAGAAGTCAGGTGTAAGTCTGATAGGTTTACCTTTGTAAGTAACTTGGCCTTTTTCCTTTGCGGCTCTTAATATTCTTTCTTTATTCTGTATGTTTTGTGTTTTGATTATTATATGGCGAGGGGATGTTTTTTTTTTTTTTGATCCAGCCTATTCGGTGTTCTGTATGCTTCTTGAACCTTCATAGGTACATCTTTCTTTAGGTTGGGAAAGTTTTCTTCTATAATTTTATTAAATATATTTTCTGGGCCGTTGAGTTGCACCTCTTCTCCTTCTTCTACTCCAATTATTCTTAGGTTTGGTCTTTTTATTGTGTCCCATATTTCCTGAATGTTTTGTGATGAGAATTTGTTGGTTTTGCTGTTTTCTTTGATCAGTGTGTTTATTTTCTCTATGGTATCTTCAGTATCTGATATTCTTTCTTCTATCTCTTGTATTCTGTTGGTAGTACTTGTCTCTGTAGTTCCTGTTCGTTTACCCAGATTTTCCATCTCCAATCTTCCCTCGGTTTGTGTTTTCTTCATTACTTCCATTTCATTCTTCAAGTCTTGAACTGCTTCCCGTACCTGTCTGATTGCTTTTTCATGTTTCTCTTGATTTTCTTGGGTATCTTTAAGCGATTTATTCATTTCCTCTACCTTTTTGTTTGTAATCTCTAATTGTTTATGGCAGTTTTTCACCTCCTGCTTAAGGTCTTCTATTATTTTCATATAATTCACTTTTGAGTCGATTTCTTCTAATTCTTCTGGAGTAGGGTGTACAATTCTTCTTATTTCGGGATCCCTTGATTCTGGTGAAGTCATGTTGCCTTTCAGGTTGTTGGAGGAAGTCTTGCATTGGCGCCTTCCCATCTCCTCCTTCAAATGGAGCCAGGAGAGGTCCAGTCTTTGCGTCCAGATGGAACTCCTCAGGACCACCCTGGGTGGGTTGTGGATGCAAGCCTGATGTCTCTCCTGGTGCCGGGTTCGGATTTCCTTGCTGCCTGGGTGTCTCGTAAACAAAGGACCTATGGGATAGGAAGAGAGAAGGGGTATCGGGCAGAGTAGCCCCTGAGGATGACCAGGCAGTGTAGGAGGGGTGTCTGAGTTCCCTGTCCTGGGCTGCTGCCACGGTCAGAAACTCACTCACCCCAGTGATGTCTCTCCTGGTGCCGGGTTCGGATCTCCTTGCTGCCTGGGTGTCTCGTAAACAAAGGACCTACCTAGCTTGCTGCAGGCAGGCTAGTGGGAACAAAGGAGCTACCACCCTCCGGTTTGCCCTGCCGATTCGGATTCGGTCCTAGAGCCCGGACAGGCTGGGCTGGTAGATGTTATGTGGTCAACGAGGGAAGGGAGTCAGATGGAGGGGGGAGGGATGTGGATGCAAGCTGAGTGGGATAGGAAGAGAGCTTTACATGACTTTATAATTAAAAAATCCCTATCATTTATTCAGTGACTCATTTATTTAGATGTTTATTCCTCAAGAGCATATGAGATGTCTCAGTGCTTAAGACACTTTTCACTAAGCTGGATGACCTGAGTTCAGTCCACAAAACCTATATGGTAGAAGAAAATATTTGACTCCTGCCAATCCTCTGATTTCCATATTAGTGTCATAGCAAACATGTATCCATACATTCACACACAGAGTCATGGAAAGGTCATCCCCACCTTTAATTCTTATTTTGATATTGATTTTTTTTGTTTTATTCCACTGTGACCTGAAAATATAAAGAAATTATTTTAATTATTTCTCTTTGTTCTGACATATTTTAAGCTTTAATTGTGTCCTATTTTAGAGAATACATGGAATGCTGAGAAGAATATGTTGTCTGCACTTTTTTTTTGATAAAATAGTTTGAAAGTGTCTGCTAGCTATATTTGGTGGATGATAAAGTTTGATAATAAAGCTATTGTGGATATTTTAGTCTGGATGGTCTATCCACTAATGAGTGGAACACTGATGTCACTTGCTATTATTAAATTTTGATCTATCTGGCCTTTTGTGTCCAAAGTGTTTCATTATATCTTTTCTACGGATTGTCCTCTTTAGTAACATGTAATGATATTCTTACTTCCAACCCAGTTCTCATTAATTATCCTTCTGGTAAAATGAGGCTGCAGAGATCAGTCGTCAGCCTTTGTGTGAGCCAACCTCGGGGCAGCTTAGTGGAGGAGAGGAAGTTCTCCTATGGACCATGAGCTCAATGCTGTATGCTCCTACAGCTATCATCAGGAGGTACTGAACTAGTCATCAAGGATGAAGTTTTCCAGACACTATCACTTTACTCCCCAAGCCACGCATTCTGCCACTTGAACAATACCTGTTCCTAGTCTTCCCAATAGCACCCATTACTCTTAAACTGTGGCATGTTAGTTCTAGTGTCCTTGAGTGGCAGCATTTCCCTGCACTAGGACCCCTTTTAGTTTATCTTAAACAGTAAGTTCACTTAAAGATGTTACAGAGCCACAACATTATGATCTCTGAATGGTGGTGAAGTGAATGTTCTTCTACTGCTAAAATGTCACAATGGCAGTCAGATTCTGACTGCTGGCTTGCAAGAATTATAGGCTATCAGCAGGACTCAAGTCTCCTTTAAACATGGATACCTGGGTACCTTTTGTGTGATTCTCTTTTCTTTTCAGCCTACATTGACCTGTAATTCTCGGACATTTCTGCATGCTTCTATTCTCTGTATCACCTTCCTTTACCACTCATTTCTCATGTCTCCAAGAACCTACATTTTCTGAAATTCTTTTTTTTCTTCACTTTTTTATTTTCCCATTCAAAAATATACACTTTCTCCCCTCTTCCCATCCCCCTCCCCCCCACTTCCCCTCCTCCATCCCCCTCCTTGCTTGAGAGAAGGCAGAGAACCCTGGCCTATGGGAAGTCAGAGGCCCTCCCCCCAACATCCAGGCTTAGGAAGCTGTGCATCCAAATAGACTAGGGTCCCAAAAAATCAGTACATGAGGTAAAAACAAGTCCCAGTGCCTTTATCAATGGCTTCTCAGTCAAAACCCATTGTCAGCCACAGAGAGTCCGGTTTGATCACATGCTCGTTCAGTCCAGGTCCAACTGGATTTGGTGAGCTCCCATTAGAACTGGCACACTGCCTCAGTGGGTGGACCAACCCTTTGCGGTCCTGACTTCCTTGCTCTTCTCCTCTTTCCTTCTACCCTTCAACTGGACCTTGGGAGCTCAGTCCTTGTTCTGATGAGGGTCTTTGTCTCTATCTCCATCCATCACCAGGCGAAGATTCTATAGTGATATTCAAGATAATCATCAGTGTGATAGTGGGGCAAGGACAGTTCAGGCACCATCTCCTCTGCTACCCAAGGACCTAGGTGGGGGCATCCCCGTGGACAACTGGGATGTCTTCTAGAGCCAAGACTCTTGCCAACCCTAAAACAGATCCCTTAATGTAGGTATCTTTTTCCCTGCTCCTATATCTGCCCTTCTTCCATCTCCAACCTCCCACTCCCCCAAGCTCTCCCCAATCTTTCCCTTCTCCCTTCTCTCTCCCCCTCTCCCCTTCCCCCAAACTCACCCCTATTCTCACCCCCATGCTCCCAACTTTTTCCCGGCAATCTTGTTTCCTTCCAATTTCCAGGAAAATCTATATGTGTTTTTATTTGGGTTCACCTTATTAATTGGCTTCTCTGGGCTTGTGAACTATAGGCTTAATGTCCTTTGTTTATGGCTAGAGTCCACTAATGAGTGAGTACATACCATATTCATCTTTTTGGGTCCGAGTTATCTCACTCAGGATAGTGTTTTCTATTTCCATCCATTTGCATACAAAATTCAAGATGTCATTTTTTTTTTTTACCACTGAGTAGTACCCTAATGCATATGTATTCCACACTTTCTTTATCCATTCTTCCATTGAAGAGCATCAGGATTGTTTCCAGGTTCTGGCTATTACAAATAATGCTGCTATGAACATAGCTGAACAAATGCTTTTGTGGTATGATTAGGCATCTCTTGGATATATTCCCAAGAGTCTTCAGCAACCCTGCATGGGACAAAGTTCTGATCTCCAAAATATATAAAGAACTCAAGAAACTAGACATTAAAATTCTAATTAACCCAATTAAAAAATGGGGCACTGAACTGAACAGAGAATTCTCAAAAGAAGAAGTTCAAATTGCCAAAAAGACACTTAAAGTCGTGTTCAAACTTCTTAGCAATCAGGGAAATGCAAATCAAAATACCATCTTACACCTGTCAGAATGGCTACAATCAAAAACACCAATGATAGCCTATGCTGGAGAGGATGTTTCTGGTAGGAATGCAAACTTGTACAACCACTTTGGAAATCATTGTGGCAGTTTCTCAGGAAATTTGGAATCAGCCTACCTCAGGATCCAGCAATACCACTTTCTGACATTCTTCCAGTATTTTCCATTGTGGAAGAAGCCTGTCTTTGTTTGGCTGACTTGCTTGGTTACCATATCACACAGCTCCTATTATACTCTCTTTTAATTGAATTTTTATTTCATAAAATATATTCTCATCATGGTCTCCCCTTTATCTCCCTAAATCCAGCCATTAAACAATGCTCTTTCCCTTTATTTTTAGAAAACAGACAGGAAATAAATCATAAAAAATTTCCTCCTCCATCACTCCCTTTCTGTCTCTTTCACACACACACACACACACACACACACACACACACACAACACTCCATTAACACAAGAAACTCTAAGTCTGAAAGCATAATATACAATCAAAGGACCAATATTACACAAATGGCCAAAGTAATACAAGACAAAGAAAAAAGTCTACAAAATGGATAGACAGTCTTATTTCAGCTGCCCTCCTCTTATTGTTGTGCTGCTAAATGTCTTCACTATTATCTTATTCTGTGTTTAATACTTTTATGGAATTTAGCTCTAAGTATTTTGTAGAATATAACCATATTTCAGTTTGATTATGCCATCAAAATTGGCTCTAATTGAAATACCTTCCTCAAAGAGGCTCCACCAAGAATCGGGGGGAGAGAAAGGACTTCTGGGAAACACTGTCTTGAAAACATGAGAGGTCCCTTGTAGCCTTGACATCACAGCAGCTACGGTTACACCCACAATATGTGCACAACAAAGTTTCATGCAGAAAATATTTTATCCTGAAGAGACAAAGAACTCAGGACTCCATTCCCCTAGCTGAGGAACTATTGAATGTTGGTGAGCAATGGAGAGTCGGTTTTCCTAGAGGTGTTGCTCATTCAGGTTTCCAGTACTCCAGGGGATGGTCACACACATAAGGAAATAATTGATTCTAGTGGGTTATAAAAAGAGAATAATAGAATGTTGAATGTTAGTGGTGGGGCTGTAAGGAGGAAGGACATAAGAAAAGTAACACGATGCAATAAGAATTAGATATGACCAAAATAGTGTGTACCAATATAGAAGTCCTCCAAAGAAAAGTTTTCAAAGACTTATATACTAGCACTTAAGATAACCAAAAAGAAAAAAAAGGAAAAGAAAGGTGATTCCTTTATTTCCACCTGATAATCAAAACTCCATCTAAATTCTGTTCTCAAGTAGAATGTTCTTCCTCTAACTGTTCTATACACTTGTTGAATTGAAAAGTATTTCTTTTTATGAATTAGAAACAGTGATACTATTTCCAATCCCCTCCCAACTGTCATGGTTGAGAACCGGTTCCACTTTCCTTACACACACAAGGATGTTGCTGACTGCATTCTAGAATGTACTTCTGTCTTTGCAAACTTGACAATAAGGGCAGATTTTACCTATGTGGAGCAAGTAGAATGTTTTTGGCAATGGTTTTAGTTTTATTTTCCCTGTAAATTCTCTGAACATCTCTAAGCATTTACTAGTTTGGAATGCGTATTCATATACTTGAAGCCTTGACACTTGCATATCTGACAGTGTTTATATTTTCTACATTTGATTATATTTTTATAGTTCATTACTGCTGCCATTGAGTCACCCTTTATTCTATGTTGGCATTTTGAATAGAGACTTGTAAATTCTTCAGTGGAATTCACTGATTAAATAAACGAGTAAACATGATAGCAATGATTAAGTTTAACATCATCTAAGAATTATGAGAACTCAAGTCATTAAAAAGTATTTTCACATAAAATTCTATTAACTATAAATTACACCCTAAGACATTCCTTATGGTATAGTCTATTATATTCTAATACATTTATCTCTAAGTTTATAGTTAAACAAAATGTCATAAATTCTATCCAGTAATCTAAGAAAAAGTAAGACAATAGGAAATGATTACCAATTTCGATGTCGAGAACATTATGGGTTTTATAAAGTGATGGCAAATTTCCTGAGAAGGAAAGAAGAATGAATATTAGACACATTAAAACCTGATCAATAATTTGTTTTCAGTGATGCGTTGCTGAAATCCATTTTCCCTGACTACATAATCACGGCCTCAAACACAGAGCAGTGGTATTTGGGAAGGATACATAATCACTAATCATCATCAAAGCCGTATCATTTCTCCCACAACCACTTTGCCATTTAGTAAAGTGAATTGTTACTTTAGATTCGCTAAGGTCAGAAAGCTCTGGGTTTGGCTGTCAGCATACTACTTGACACTTAACACCTTGACACTCTTTCTCACTAAAATTTGATTTTGATATTCTTAAAGTAGGGAAAATGATAGACTTTCTTCTGTATTTCAATTATAAAATAAAATTTACTTTCTAAAGTTCTTGGCATTTAGTGGTTCTGAAGTAACTGCCAATTCTGTCTCTGTTTTGCTCTATCTCTTTGAACTGTCAAAAGGAAATGTCACAGTTTTTTAAGCAGCATTTTTCCCTCTTATATTTTTAATAGTTTGATGATTATCAGTCAAGAGGCCTTTCTTTAATATCCTACTGAAAATACTGTTAAATACAGACAAAAGCAACTGAAGAGAGAAGGACTACTATAGACCCAAATTCCAGGTTCTAGTCCATCACTGAAGGAATGTGAGACAAGGTAGGTCTAGAGACAGCTTGACAAATATCATCCATAATCAAAAAGAGAGAATGCCTTTACGCATGGCATGCATGCTTACATTTAGTTCTGTTTTCCTTGTTCTCTATGTCTCTATTCAAAAGCAAAACCATGGAATAATGGTGCATAATTTAAAGACAAATCTTCTGCTCTCAATTATGCAACAAAATGATGTCCATAGATCATAGGGCAGCCTGATTTATTCCCTTCTCAAGTGATTATGCACTATACCAAGATGCAACTAAAAATAACCTTCTCACTGGGTCTTATATGTGCAATGCTGGCAAAAAATTTCATATTAAAGACAAAATGAACTTGAACTTTTATTCTTTCTATCACCGCAACCTTTGATTTACGAACAATGCTGTGTATTTTAGGGGAGTATCTTTCAAATTGACCCATTCCTTAGACATGATTATTTGCATTACATCATTACTTTAGTAATAGTAGAATTTCTATTTTTTAAATATAGGCATGTTTATATTATTTTTATATTTAAGGACATATGAGTTGGATGTGCCTAGCATCTGGAATTGTGGATAAACAGAGCTACAGAGAATTACTTGGAGAAGGAAAAGACTGAAACATAGTAGACCCATAAAAATCATATGGGAAAGCTGAAATGGACAAATTCATCCAAAAATGTTTTAATAAAGTGCTTGCACACCCTCCATTGCTCAGACATTACTTATTCAAGGACATTATGAAAGAAAAATTCTAAATTGACAAATAACAGCGTTAGTGATAGAAAGCACAAAAGTGCACTCAGAATTTAAATTACAGCATTCTTCTTTGTCTCATAAATGTTTAGGTTCTCCTAGTTTATCTTAAATGCATACTGGGTGAAAAAGATCTATAAGGTTACAAAAGAATTAGCATATATAACATGAAGAAACGGCCATTAATGACAACCACGAATCAGATCTCCCATATGACTTCTCTGTGAAGTGGATGTTATTATTGTCTTCATTTTAACATCAAGCAAGGGGTGGTTAGGATAATTTTGGTGACTTTCTGAGCACTACCCAGTCAACACATGGTATGGCATAAGCATAGTGATAGTTACTTGCATGTGTGGTTTTGATGTCTTTGATTTCAGTCTATTATTGATATTAATTGGCATGGTAGTTGTCTCTGGAATATATGGATGTTGTGATAAAACATGCAGGAAGACAGTACATATGCCAATGCAGATGAACTAATTTTCAGTGGACACTAAATGACACGATGCTACTCTATGTTAATTTTGCAGTTGTCTGACTAGGAGGAAGATATTTTCAGACATGACTTTAAATGGAAGAGACACATTACTGAACTTTTTTTTAAATTGTTGTCTACTAACCAATATGTCATCACCCTTCCCAATGGTGTTAAACTGTAAGCTTTCTCTCTCTCTCTCTCTCTCTCTCTCTCTCTCTCTCTCTCTCTCTCTCTTCTTTTCCCCCTTCTCTTTTTCCCTCAATAAAAATTTAAGAGTATATATAAAGAATTTGGTTTTGCCCAGAGAAGCCAGGAAAAAAGGAGGACCCTAATATAAACATACATGGATCCCTCTGGGAAAATGAAATAGAAAAAAAAAAATCTCCTTAGTAAATTGGGAGTATAGTGGAGGTTGGAACGGGAGTTTGGAGGAGAATATGAGGCATCAGGAAGGTCGAGCTGGGGGAAGGCCAGAGAGGGACAGTAAGGAAAGAGATATCTTGAGAGAGGGAGCCAATGTGGCAAAAGGGAATTTCCCAGGAATACACACACACACACACAAATATAAGAACCTAAGCAATAATGGAGAGAGTAACTAAACTGCTCTTTCCCTGTAATCAGATTGATGACTATTTTAATTGTGATCATAGAACCTTCATCCAGTAACTGATGGAAGCAGAGGCAGAAGTCCACAGCTAAGCACTGGGCTGAGCTCCTGGAGTACAGTCGAAGAGAGGGAGGAGCGATGATATGAGCAGAAAGGTGAAGACCATGATGTGGAAACCCACTAAAACAGCTGACCTAAACTAGTGGGAGTTCATTGATACTGGACCAACCAGCTGGGGAACCTGTCTGAGACCAAATTAGGCCCTCTAAATGTGGGTGACAATTGTATGGCTTGAGCAGTTTGTAGGGCCACAGGGGTATAGCCAGTATTTATCCCTTGTGCATGAACTAGATTTTTGGAGCCCGTTCCCTATGAAATGGAGGAAAACCTTGCTCAGCCTAGATACAGCGGGATAGCTTTGCCCTGCCTCAAGTGATTTGACAGACTTTGTTGCCTCCCTATGGGAGGCCACACCTCGCTGAGGAGTGAATGGTGGGAAGGTGATGATAGTGGAAGTAGGGGAGAGAAAGGGAATTGAGGTTGCTTTGTAAAATAAAAAAGACTGATTTAAAATAAAATAAAGAACTGGCTTTTGACTTGTAAATGCTGATATGTAAATGCAATGCAAGAACTTGAGGAGACAGAGGACTGTGGAGTATCAGTTTGAGCGCATCATGGATAAAAAGTAAGTTTAAGAATTTTATGGACTGTAAACTGAGCCCTTGCATCGACAAAATATAATAGCAACAATAACAAAAATAACCTAAAGCTAAAAAGATTAGACACCAATTATTTGTTCAATACAAATGAGTGGAATTCCTGAACATGTTTTCTCAATTAAGGCTTTATGACATACCAGAAAGAAGCATGCCAAGTACTCTGAAATAGGTTACAGCTGAAATGAATAAATTAAGCAGATAAAGAACTCTGCTTCTCAATCAATTATTTATTCCCTTTTCTCACACTCTCAAGTTGGTCATTGACATATTTATTCTGAAATAATGAACTGAAAGTTTGAAAAAGAACTTATTTATTTCATTATGTGTTAAAGGTCAGTGTTCTACAGAATACACAGATGAACAGAGCTGCCAACTGCATTCAGTAAACATAATATCAGCAACATGTTAGCTCATTGTTTATTCTCTCCAAATTAAAAGAAACATTTGATGAAGGAGGAAACACACAAAGATCCCCCTAAGATAATTAGGAAAATTAGGAAGGTTAGCACTGTAGAAAGTATAAAATTTACTTTTTTATCTCTGAAAAATTTTAGATGCATTTTTCAAGTTTTTCAAGTTAAAGAATAGGATTTTCTTCAGTTCTCTAAGACATATTTTCAATTGAAAATAAAGTATATCTGCATGAAAAACTAATGTACTATTAGTCAAAGTAGTGTTGTATTTATTGATAAGGCCTTACTTTTCAACGAAATAAATTATATGTACTTTAATTACTGTATGTTCAACTTTAATTCTGTGCACAATGGTAAACTGTATCTCATGTTTGGAATAGAGAAGGAAGTAGAAACTTACTTGCTTATAGTAATGTATATTCGTATACCTTTAAAAAAATCAAAGAGGAAATACTCTGTCAACCTCAAAAAACTAAATAAAATCCAGAGATGATATTATGAGGCATGGAATATATAAAAATGTTATTGAGCTTATATTCTGAAGGTTGTCTACTGCTGGGTATGAAGTCTACTCTTAAGAGTGATTTCTTTCTCTACTGCAGTAGAAATGTCCTTTTATATGTATAAAGGCTATTCTAATGAAACCTCCAAGTAATGAGGAAGCAAGTCATAACTGGCCATAACTTGTCGCCCAACAAAATTTCCAGTTATAGGGAGTGACTTATATCCACAGAGTTGCTGGCCCAAGGGGTTGCATTGAAATCTCCAAATGACCCAGTCTCAAGTCAAGAAAACAGGCTACTCTCCACAAACTGACAACAAGGCTCCACTGCTGAAGATGACAGCCACACAACTCTTTGAATATGGACAGATAAAGCCGGTGTCTACACTGGTCCTTTGCCAATCCATCCTACCTTCTTTTGAACAGGAAGGTAATCTACAGATTACCAAAATAGAGATGTAAACACCAACCCAGTCACATGTCCTTTCATCTACAATACTGTCCTGACTGCAAAATACAAACTTGTATACCCAGTATGGAAAACAGTATTGAAGCTCTTTAGAAACCTGGAAATAGAAATAGATTTAACCTATGATTTAGCTTTAAAACTTCTAGACATTTATCTAGGGGAATGCACATTGTGTTACAGAGATACTTACAATGGTGACTATTATCACCTTAACTTCACCTGGAATTCGCTAAAATTGAAAAATGGAGGGGCATGGCTGGTTTTTGGTTACTTTTAATTGGGTAGATAGATCCACTTCTAATCTGTATCTTTGAGGTGGAAAAACATACCTTTATGCAGACCATAGAGGCGGGAAAGTACATTTTCATCAATATCTGTTGAGTTGAACACACCCACCTCGAGTCTTATGCCTACAGAAAAACATGGAAGAATGAAGTTTTTGCTCTTTGACTGCCTATTTTTGCATAGCTAACATGACTATTACTTAACTGCCATTTGATCCCATTTCTTCAGGATTCTTGCATATTCAGACCAACTGGGTCATCTAGCTTCATGGATGAAGCAACTTTTGTATTCTTAGTCTTTCTGATAGTAGATATGACCAGACCCTGTAAATCATACAAACACACACACACACACACATTTTGTATTTAGATGATAGATAGATATAGATATATACATGCATGCATACATATATGTTACCCTAGAGAATGTTTATTAATACACTTGTTTATCTCTGTTATTGTTGCTATATTCACTATGTCTAGGAACTGAATATAGCCTAGATATTCATAACAAAAATATGGTACGTTTGTACAATGTGGTATTATTCAGCAAGGAAAAACAAAATTATATGGTAAATGGATGATAGACAAATGTCATATGTCTCATTTCATTGTGAATAATGGTTTTAAATTTTCAAATATGTATTTTTACATTTAGAGTACCCATAGATATCAGGACAGAGGCCATGGAAGAACTGCAGTAAAGGTCAGAGAGAACACAATGACATTAAATGTCAAAAGGAAGAAGAACAGTTAAGTGTTTTGAATTTAAAATTTCCTTATTGCATTTATATGTTTTATGTACTTGTGTATGCCTTTGTGTATATCTCTGTGTTGTCTGGACTCACATGCTATGGTTTCTAAACATGGAGGGAGAGGGCAATATGGAGGAGTCGGTTCTGTTTCTCCATCAGGTGAGATTTATGCATTGAATACTGATCATCAAGCTTGGGAGGAAATAATGCAACCCAATGAATCACCTTGCTGGCCCTCTCTTCTATTTCTATTCTATTTTACTGACTTTTATTCTTATTACCCTCCTTCTGTTTGTTTAGGATTATTTTATCCTGATTGTTATAGTTCCTTGAAGCTTTTTATTCATTATACTATTTCAATTAAATGTATATATTTCGTCTACCAACTACAACATACATTAAATATTATCTACTAATTGGAAAAATAAAAGATATCATTTACCCCTAGTATGATTTCCTAACAAAGAAAACTATATATTTATTTGCAAGTGCTTATCAATTGGATATTGCTTCTGTATTAAAAATCAGGGCATCCAAAAATTCTATCAAGGAACTTCTACATCTGATAAACTCCTTTAATGAGGAAGTTGAACATAAGATCAAGTCAAAAAATTAATAGTCCTCCTCCTGTGAGGCATTCTCTTTTTTGAAGGGAAACAAAGAAGGAGTGGATCTTTTGGAGAGGGGAGGAGACAAGGGTATTTGTGAGGATGACAAATGAGCTGAAAAAGAAATTATGGAAATAACACCATTCACAATAGCCACAAATAATAAGATATGTTGGTGTAATTCTCACTAAGCAAGTGAAAGATCTGCATGACAGGGACTTCAAATCTTGGAAGAAAGAAATTACAAAAGATATCATAAGATGAAAAGATCTCATATGTTCATGGATTGGTAGGATTAACATAGAAAAATGGCTATCCAGCCAAAACAATTCTATACAATAAAGGATCTTCTGGAGGCATTACCATCCCTGACTTCAAACTCTATCACAGAGCTACAGTAATGAAAACAGTGTGGTATTGGCATAAAAATAGAGAAGTCGACCAATGGAATCGCATAGAAGACCCGGAATTTAATCCCCAAACCTATGAACACCTCATTTTCGACAAAGGAGCTAAAAGTATACAATGGAAGAAAGAAAGCATCTTCAACAAATGGTGCTGGCACAACTGGATGTCAACCTGTAGAAGATTGAAATTAGACCCATATCTATCACCTTGCACAAAACTCAAGTCCAAATGGATCAAAGACCTCAGTATCAGTCCGAACACACTGAACCTGATAGAAGAGAAAGTGGGAAGTACCCTACAACAGATGGGCACAGGAGATCGCTTCTTAAGTATAACCCCAGCAGCACAGACACTAAGGACAACATTGAATAAATGGGACCTACTAAAGCTGAGAAGCTTCTGTAAAGCAAAGGACACTGTCACTAAGACAAAAAGGCAACCTACTGACTGGGAGAAGATCTTCACCAACCCCGCAACAGACAAAGGTCTGATCTCCAAAATATATAGAGAACTCAAGAAACTAGACTCTAAAATGCTAATTAACCCAATTAAAAAATGGGGCACTGAACTGAACAGAGAATTCTCAAAAGAAGAAGTTCAAATGGCCAAAAGACACCTAAGGTCATGCTCAACCTCATTAGCAATCAGGGAAATGCAAATCAAAACAACTTTGAGATATCATCTCACACCTGTCAGAATGGCTAAAATCAAAAGCACCGATGATAGCCTTTGCTGGAGAGGCTGTGGAGGAAGGGGTACCCTCATCCATTGCTGGTGGGAATGCAATCTTGTGCAACCACTTTGGAAATCAGTGTTTCGGTTTCTCAGGAAATTCGGGATCAACCTACCCCTGGACCCAGCAATACCACTCTTGGGAATATACCCAAGAGATGCCCTATCATATGACAAAAGCATTTGTTCAACTATGTTCATAGCAGCATTATTTGTAATAGCCAGAACCTGGAAACAACCTAGATGCCCTTCAATGGAAGAATGGATGAAGAAAGTGTGGAATATATACACATTAGAGTATTATGCTGCAGTAAAAAACAATGACTTCTCGAATTTTGCATGCAAATGGATGGAAATAGAAAACACTATCCTGAGCGAGGTAACCCAGACCCAAAAAGATGAACATGGGATGTATTCACTCATAATTGGCTTCTAGCCATAAATAAAGGTCACGGAGTGTATACCTGGTGAACCTAACGAAGCTAAAGAAGAAGGTGAACCCAAGAAAAAACATATAGTTATCCTCTTGGCTAAGGGAAGTAGATAAAATTGCCGGGGACAAAATTGGGATCTTGGGGGTGGGGTGGGTTGGGGATAAGGGGGGACAGGGAGAGAAAAGTAAGAAGGGGAGGATTGGGGGAACTTGGGGAAACAGGAAGATTGGGATAAAGGAAGGTTGGATAGGGGAGCAGGGAAGCACATATCTTAGTTAAAAGAGCCACCTTAGTGTTGGCAAGAGACTTGAACCTAGAGTGGCTCCCAGGAGCCCAAGGCGATGTCCCCAGTTAGTCCCTTGGGAAGCTGAGGATAGGGAACCTGAACTGACCCTATCCTATAGCATTACTGACGAATATCTTTCATATCACCATAGAACCTTCATCTGGTGATGGATGGAGATAGAGACAGAGACCCACACTGGAGCACTGGACTGAGCTCCCAAGGTCCCAATGAGAAGCAGATGGAGGGAGAACACGAGCAAGGATGTCAGGACCACGGGGGGTGCACCCACCCACTGAGACAGTGGGGCTGATCTATTGGGAGCTCACCAAAGCCAGCTGGACTGTGACTGAAACAGCATGGGGTAAAACTGGACTCTCTGATCATGGCGAACAATGAGGACTGATGAGAAGCCAAGGTCAATGGCAAGGGGTTTTGATCCTACTTCATGTTCTGGCTTGATGGGAGCCTAGCCAGTTTGGATGTTCACCTTCCTGGACATGGACGGAGGGGGGAGGACCTTGGACTTTCCACAGGGCAGGGAACCCTGACTGCTCTTTGGATAGGAGAGGGAGGGGGAGAGGAGTGGGGGGAGGGGAGAAGAGAGGGGGGAGGGGGAGAAGAGTGGGGGGAGGGGGAGGGAAAAGGGAGGCTGGGAGGAGGCGGAAACTTTTTTTTCTTATTCTCAATAAAATAAAAGAAGATAAAAAAAAAAAGAAAAATGGCTATCCTACCAAAAGCAATTTACACATTCAATGTAAAATTCCAACACAAAATTCTTTATGAACCTTGAGAGGTCTAAAAAGTTACAATAAGATCTGGCACAAACCTTCATATCAAGGCTGTACAAGACAATGTAGCAGGCAGAAAAGTGTACCCAAGAACAAACAACAAAATCAGAAACCTCTAGACATAGAGTTGAGTCTTACAAAAGCCCCAATATAAACAACCACAGTAATGTATACAGGGGACCTAGCTCAGAACATGAGGTGGGGCAAGAGGAACTCAGCAGAATAGGTAGGAGGAAGGGTTGTAGTACCTAGAGGGCTCAAGAACGTCAAGAGAACTGGGCCCACAGAATCAAATAACCAGAGCTCATAGGGGTTGAGAGAAAATGTATCAAGAAACATTGACCCTTGTTAGGCCTTGTTCGGTGGATATCCCTGTGAGGCATTCTCTTTTTTTGAAGGGAAACAAAGAAGGAGTGGATCTAGTGGAGAGGGGAGGAGACAAGGGTGTTTGCGAGGATCAGGGTGAGGGGAAACTATGATCACTATGTACTTTATGAAAAAAGACAACAAAAAGTGTCATCTGTCCACTTCTTTCAGCGCTAAGATTTCTTCTGGTACAGAACTCTGATATAGGTGCCAATGCTACTTCGGTCTTTGTAAATTCGTGTGTGTCGATCCTATTGATGTAGAAGGGCTCTTTTCTTGGTTTCCTCCATTCCCTACGACTCGTAGACTCTTTCTGCCACGGCTGTCCCTTCAGCAGTGTTCCTTGTGCCCTGATGAGAGAGGTTTGGTAGAGATATTGCATTTAGGTCTGAGTGTTCTGAGGTGTATCATTCTATGTAATGTCTGGTTGCTGGTCTTTGTATTTCTTCCCATATATTTCAGGAGGAAGCTTTTCTGATAATGACTGAGCAAGGC
Source organism: Alexandromys fortis (assembly GCF_014885135.2). Taxonomy (NCBI): domain Eukaryota; kingdom Metazoa; phylum Chordata; class Mammalia; order Rodentia; family Cricetidae; genus Alexandromys; species Alexandromys fortis. Next base: position 14,156,849 of record NW_026067911.1, on the reverse strand, counting down.
AGTGATTTGCCTCCCTCACGGTAGTGATCAGTATTTTTCAATATACCATTGATCACCTAATAATGAGGCTGAGAAATACTCAATAGAATGTGACAAGATTTAGAAATTATGCTTTTGAGCTGAAATAGTGGCCTGAGACAATCTGTGCAACCATGGTCCTAACATCCAGGACAAACAGATTCCTACAGCCAAAGATGAGGCTCACAAACAGTTTTCGGAGATGTGAAGGGTATAGAGTAATGACCTATGCAAAGGGAAATTTATACTGACTTTTATAGTATAAAATCCTATAAGAAACCCCATGTGCACTCAATACTGTGAGAAATAGCAGTTGTCATTCAAAAAGCCAACAGATGCCCTCTTATGCAAAGAGTTTACTTGATGTGTTAGCATCGCAATTGGAGAGTGCTGAATTGACTAGAAATGTACATCGAAGTTTCTTTTCAGTGAGAAAGAGGGACATGTAATTTCTTATTTTTTTTTTTTTACAAATTATTATTAGTGACAGCTCACTATTCCAGACCACTATCTCACTATCTCAGACCACTTTAGAGTACTATGAGAGAACTTTTTTTATTTTATTTTTTTTTAGTTGTTGCAAAAAAAAAAAAATTCCCACTCCCCTCCCCCTCCTCGCACACATTGCCCACTTCCCCCACTCCCCTCCCCTCTCCCCCTCCCCCCCNACTTCCCCCACTCCCCTCCCCTCTCCCCCTCCCCCCCACTCCATTCCCCCTCCCAATCCTTCACAGTTCAGAGAATCATCCTAGCAAACTATAGAGTCTGGAACATAGGGAATCGTAGGTGTTATCAGTATTCCGCCACAACTTAAAATAGCCAATTATAATTTTTTCTCTTCCTGTTTGCATTCACCAAAGTATTTTCTATCACAGTGGTAGCAGGTTTGATGGAAAAAAATATATTTTTCTGAATGACTATGAATTGCCATGAGAATTCTTTTCTAAAAGATTGCAATGTAAACTGGCCAAAGACAGGTCTTCAAGAGCATTGGGTAGGCACATATTTCTTGCATTAGCGAGGTCCTTAAGGAAAAGCATAAGTAAAATATGTAGCACTTCAAAAGCAACTTTAATTATGTGTATCCTGTGTGGAGATATTTCAGATGAAGTTAAATATTATTCTAAATGTATGTAACAGGGAAATTCAGTGTCCATGTTTTTAGAAAGTATTAGGCTATCAATTCTTTGGTTTATTGGCTTCGATTCCATTTATCTCCACTGTCTCAATATTTAGTTTTAGAAAATTTGCTGTGTTATGGTTCTGAATTAATATTTGTGCATTGTGTTCTCAAAAATAAAAACTTACCGAGGAAGAAGTAATGACTACCTTAAGTGGGGAAGGGGGAACAGTAGCTTGCTAATAACATTTTCTGTACTAATGCACTGACCTGGATTTATATCTTTTATCTAGTGGGTAAATTTGCTCTGCCTGTAGGAACAGCTATTATGTACCTTAGTGATGCCATTCACCCATGCAGAATTGCAGAGACCTTGAATCGGACTGCTTTCTCCACAGAGTCTATATTTAACCCACATCTCAGGAGCAAGCTGCACAGTTTCTTGCAAAAGCACCTGACTTCTACCTTTCTGGTTACCAGAAGCTCTGTAACCACACTGCTTCACGCAAGAAAAATAAAGGAGAATTACAAAGCAAAAATAATAAAGCCACATGATTGAAAACTTAAATTTACCTAAAATCAATAGTAAACATTTATACTATAAGTTGTTGACTTTTGTATTATGTAAAATTACAGCCTATAATTTAGTGAGTTGTGGTTTCAAAATGATTCAGCTTTGTGTGTATGGAATATAAACTTGCAAATATATTGAATCAAAATGAACAATTTCTTTTAACATTAAAGAACTGATTATTAGTTCATAAATGCCAATATAAATTTTTGAGTCAAACTTCTAAGTTCTGTCATTCACATGCATTGGGACTTTAAATATTATACGTGCTTTCTTCATCTTTATTGTAAAGTATTTTACGTGCAGTGGTGCTCTTCATGAAAACAAACAATAAATGTCCCTAAAGATTTCTCCTCATGATTTTTTCACTTACCAACAACAATCTTTCAGTGTAAGACCAATATCAATGGAAAATTATAATAACTCAAGTTTGAAATGCACATTACCTCAGGCACAGTCTCCTGAGCCCCTTATAGCAAGTGTCAATCCATGCGTCCCAAGAAGAAAGGAAATAATGGAACATCTAGTCATATTCATTTTGAAGTAAGTACTCTGGTCAATAATTATGGATGGTGGAAAGTCACTCATGTTTTATTAATTCTATCATTTGATTACATGGATTTATCAAAATATGCATTTACTTGGTTCATTGTTGGTAAGGTACTGATGGTAGTAAAATGCTGATGGAAGAATGTCTTAACTGTTATCATTATATGTTATTGATCCACTAAAATCAAAATCAAACTTAATTGTAAAATATTATTTAAAGGTGTGTCATTTTTTTATGCTGTGGAACTTTGTTTTAATAATATACAGAGGTCTTGCTTTCATTTTTGTTGCATTTGTTTAATTCTGTGAAGCTGTGATTCTTTGCCTATCTAAAATACCTGACAGTCTAATAAAGAGCTGAACAGTCAATAATAGGGGAGGAGAAAGGATAGGCGAGACTGGCAGACAAAGAGTAGAAATAAAAGGAGAACTCTCAAAAAGATGGGGTAGGACTATAGGAGTCAGCCACCCTGCAAATAGCAAACCAGAAAGTAAAGTGTAAATAAAAGTTATACAGAAACATAGAAAGGTTAAAGCACTGAGACAAAAGAGAGATGGAATAAAATAAGTTAGGAAAAGCAGGCTAGAAGCAAGCCAAGGTAGGGCTGGGCATTTATAAGTAACAATAAGCCTCCATATGTATTATTTATTTAGGAGCCAAATGGGGGTTCCTTCAAAATCCAAAAGAGTAAAGAGATAAAACAAAACAAAACAAAACAAAAACAAACTTTTAGGTACCCATTGTGCAGCGTATTCCACATAAGGCCTGAAAATGCTGAGAAAGAAAAAAAAAAGTACGACATTCTTTTAAGAAATTCTGCTTGCAAGCAAGACCTTGAGCAGCCAGTATGGTTGTTTTGTTGTTGTTGTTGGTTTTCTTTCTTTCTTTTTTTTCCCCGTTCAATTATTTACACTTCCTTCCCTCCTCCCAATCCCCTTCCTCTCCCCCACATCTTCTCCTCCCTCTCCCACCCAGCTTGAGAGAGGGCAGGGAACCCAGGCCTGAGGGAAGTCCAAGACCCTCCCCCCTACATCCAGGCCTACGGAGCTGTGCATCCATATTGACTAGGGTCCGAAAAAGCCAGAGCATGCCGTAAAAACAAGTCCCAGTGCCTTTATCAATGGCTTCTCAGTAGCCCCCATTGTCAGCCACAATCAGAGAGTCTGGTTTGATCACATGCTCATTCAAACCCAGTCCAGTTGGATTTCGTGAGCTCCCATTAGAACAGGCACACTACCTCAGTTGGTGGACCAACCCCTCGCGGTCCTGACTTCTTTGCTCGTCTTCTCCCTCCTTCTGCCTTTCAACTGGACCTTGGGAGCTCAGTGCATTCCTTTGATGAGGATCTCTGTCTCTATCTCCATCTGTTGCCAGACGAAGATTCCTTGGTGATATTCGAGATAATCATCAGAGTGATAGTATATTAAGCCTATAGTTCACAAGCCCAGAGAAGCTAAATAAAAAGGCGAACCCAAAGAAAAACATTTATAGATCCTCGTGGAAATTGGAAGCAACAAGATAGCAGGGCAAAAGTTGTGAGCACAGGGGTGGGGGCAGGGGTAGGTGTGAGGATGGAGGAAAGGGGAGAGGGGGAGAGGGAAGGGAGAAGGGAAAGACTGGTAACAGCTTCGGGGAGTGGGAGGGTGGAGATGGAGGAAGGGCAGATATAGAAGCAGGGAAGAAGGTACTTACATTAAGGGATCCATTTTAGGGTTGGCGAGAGACTTGGTTCTAGAGGAGACATCCCACAGGGATGTCTCTTGAGCAGCCAGTATGTTAAGAAGGAACAAAAATCAAAGTAATAATAATGCCTGCCACAGCACAGGCACCAGCAGTCTAGAGCTCTAGGAAGGTTGAATGCATTTCCTGGTCATGCTCCTCCCACCAGGCTCTGGAAGCACTAGGCTTGACTTTCAAGACTTGACCAGAGAGCTGGAAGAGCCAACCTATAGAGCGTGAGGAGGATTCAAGTATAGCTTAACAGCTTATGTTGATTTTGAAGCTTTTGAATGCTGACAAGCTAACAACAGCTTCTAAGAGACATGGGATTGAAAGAGAGATTGCTAAAATAAACCAGCCTAGATAGTTGAAGACTGTATTAATTTTAAAAATGTCAAAAATACACTTATAAAATGGAAATCAAAAATACTTTAGAGTTTTGTTTCCACAGAAACAAGAAGTTGTGGATTTGTTCCAGGTTGATATGGATCTGGTTGATCAAGGGAGATATCCTGAAACTTGACAGGTGATATCTATCAATATAGGTTACAACTGGTCTTACTAGGACTTGGCCATTATCTCAAATTGTTCTCAGGTGCTCTTAAAGATGTTTTACCCACATTCATTAGGAAGGGGTCTAGAGAAAACAATGTCCACATTCCAAATAATTGTATTTGAAGGGGCTTTGGTTATTTAGTGGGATGTGTGTTCTTGCTATATTTAGGGGAATATAGGATAAAAAGAGGAACTGGAAAGATTGTAAGAGTCTCAATACAATTAAACCTACTGCGAATGTCTCTTCTACAAATTTCTGTATAAGGGAGCATAGAAACAGCGATAACAATATCATGTTAACAGGGAACAGAAAAAATTCACCTAGTTCTACCCCTGGGCCAAAAAAAAAAAAAAAAAAAAAACAGGGAACTAATGGCTGCGGGGAGAAGAATTAACATTTGCTAGGGATGAAGCCCGTTTTTGTCCATCCAAACTTACGTGTTATGCCTCAAAACCACATACATACAAACAAATAAACCAAACTCAGCACGTTTTGTGTGTGGATGTGTCTGTGTGTATGCATGCACTTGTGCAATGCCTTTGTGTTATAAACAAGAATATGTGTATGTTTATGTAGCAACAACAATCAAATAAAAACTATGAACTTGAGAGTGGAGGTTTCATATTGAAAGGTTCAAGGGAGGGTGAGTAGAAAATGTTGGGGGGATAAAAAGGGAAGAAAGAATGTAATTGTATTTAAATTTAAAACAATGTAATTTTGGAAAGTCAGGTGAAATATATAGATAAAATCAGATTCTTGATATTTACAAGTGATAAAATAACATTAAAAGGGACCTTTTATTTAACATAATAGAGACTACACAACTCTTCATGTTTATGAAGTAGAATAAGCCATGACTTCAGGCAAGAGCATCAATATATCCTCAAAAGATATAATGCATTTACTATGTTTAGTGTAAAACAGTTAGTTCAAAGAGAATAGAGATAATGAATTATATTGATGACATAGTATTTTTTTAAATTGTTTTATTTTTCTCTTGTGACGGCAAAGGAGATTTATTTCCTTCTCTCCTAGTGTTCCAGTGTGCTTAATAAGTTGAATAGGACAAAAAGATAGTAATGATTAGCATTCAAAGATACATGGGAAGCAGAGATGTATGGTTAGTCATAAATTAATGATATCAGGGAAATAAAAACTCGGTTTTACAGATTGCAGGGGAAGGAAGGGTGAAGGCCTTTTACAAAGATACTAGATCATTGTTAGAGAACATCATGGACTAAAAACAAGACAAGCATTTGGTTTAAATTTCCCCTGGCATATGAGAAAGTGGGTATAGATTGTTCTGAGAGCCAAGATCCCTTAGCCATGAAATTCTCCTGCTAGTCAGAGTTTCACAAGTAGATATGAAAAGTAGGTCTAGGCATAGTAACACCTTTAAAGTTGTGCTTGTTGCAGTGTGTAGCTTCCCTGGGAAGGGTCTGGAGATGTTGTCAGTTGCAGCTAGTTTGTTCCCAGGAGCTCAGTCCAGAAATAGCCACACATAAAATATATTCATTAAATCGTTGCTTGGACTATTAGTTCTAGCTTTTAATTGGCTAGCTGCTAATTTAACCCTTTTCTATTAATCTGTGTGTCATCACATGGCTGTGGCTTACTGGCAACTTTCCATCTGGCATCTGTCTCTAGTGGGGCTACATGGCTTCTCTCTGACTCTGCCTTCTTTCTCCCAGCATTCAGTTTAGTTTTCCCTGCCTACCTATAATCCATTGAGCCACTGGCCAAAAGAGCTTCTTCATTTATTAACCAATAAAAGCAATGCATATACAGATGAACTTGCCACACCATTTTCCCTTTTCTGTTTAACTAAAAAGGAAGGTTTTAAATTTAACATAGTAAAATTATATATAACAAAACAGGTATCAAGTAATTATTTTTTTTTTTAAATATTTATTTATTATGTATACAATATTCTGTCTGTGTGTATGTCTGCCGGCCAGAAGAGGGCACCAGACCCCATTACAGATGGTTGTGAGCCACCATGTGGTTGCTGGGAATTGAACTCAGGACCTTTGGAAGAGCAGGCAATGCTCTTAACCTCTGAGCCATCTCTCCAGCCCCCTCAAGTAATTATTATAGTTACAATATTTATGTCTACTTTATCTTTCATCATAACTAAGGAAAACTATAATTACAACTATCTATTCTTCAATTCCATCAAAAACTCCAGAAGGATATATTACCTAAGCAAACAGGAAGTGCATTGTAATCAACTTCCAGAATTCTAGAATGTACAGAAGACCTTGCTGCCTAGACAGTTACCCAAAGTTCTTCTTTACCATTGGGTCATCCATCTTCAGCCCAGTATCTAGCAGACTTTTCCATGAATCAGGAAATTTAAAAGAGTTCCACTATAGCGACAGTTTGTCAGTCACTTTTTCTGTGTCCTGCAGAATGTCTTTGATGAAGCAGGAACCCCAAAAGACTGTCTCACCATTTTTAGGCAACTTCAGTAGTCATTTTTCTGTGGGCACTGCATATCCAGTTCATACAGCATAGCATCAAGCAGTCCAGGCAAGAGCAATTTCTTGTCCAAATGGCTATCAAACTCCATGAGGATCCTCTTTGATGCCCATTATCCTCTTGAAGTAGATTGGTGCTGCCAGGAGCAGATGTGTCTCACTGTCATGAAAAGTCCTAAGTTCTTAAATCATTTAAATGCCATAAAATGAAGATCTCTGAATGATTCGAAGAATACCCATGTAACTGAAATATATCTCTATATATCTAGGAAACCTAACTAACATGACTACAAGCTTGACTATTATAGATGAATATCTATTAACCTATATTTCCTAATTATACATGGTGACAGTTGAATTAGCCTTTAAAAATCTTCTTTCAGTAAAACAAGGAGACAACAGAAAAAAACAAGGTGACCTCACCCTATATCACATTTGTAGATACAAAAAAAAGTACAAAAAGAGTTGAGTAAGGTACAACTATACTTCATACTTAATGGAATTTGATAAAGTCAGTCATTTCATTTAAGTCATGAAATCTAACAACAGCAAAAGGATGATTGCTTTAGAAATAGACTGGAGAGGTCAGAGAGACCTTTCATCACAACCTTGGGTTATATTTCATTTGTGGTTGAATTCCACACTGTGTGACTCAAGATTTTAAAAGATATTCAGATGTTATCATGATCTTCTAATATCTTCATTCTTCATTTTATCTTCCAGTCAAAAATATATCTGGTTGTTTTTTATTCTGTTTGATCTCATAATAACTAATTTCAAAGTGTATCTATCATTTTCTGTCCATTTTTTCCTGCTTGAGGCCACAGATATTCTATTGTTGTTGATTAATTCCAATGTTTTGAATAATTTTAATAAAATTCATAGAAAAACATTCACATTGTTTCTGCCCTTTTGTGAATTAAATCCATAGTCAAAACATTTTGACTATATATGTATTTTACAGCAAAATTAAAATATAATATGCAATCGTATCTCAATCATACCAAACACATTCTTTTATTATTTTAATAAATAGATCTCTATCCAAATAAATTTTATTATTAAATGTACTACTTAATTTCATCAAAATACTGTCACAAAATGAATATAAAGGTTCTATGAACTAATATTCATTACAACCTATATCAAAACATCACATATTGCTAAATGCTAGAGAAAACATATCTTCTAGGATATTTCTCTTTGACTAAAACCTCTTCCTATACACATGTTCTGTGCAGTCTTAGGAGTCATATAAGGAAAATATGATGCCACTATATTGGTCCTAATCTAAGTGATGCTTAAACCATTAATTGATGGGAAATAACTTTAGAAAAATATGTGCATAATTATTTGTAATTTAATTTTTCTTTTATTATTATTTATTTATTTATTAAAGATTTCTGGCTCTTCCCCACCACCACCTCCCCTTTCCCTCCCCCTCCCCCAATCAAGTCCCCCTCCTTCGTCAGCCCAAAGAGCAATCAGGGTTTTCAATCAATTTCTATTTTATTAATATAGCTAGCTCTTCTCAGTAAAAGTTACTTTAAAATTGTATGTCTTAATTTTAATCTCTAGTTATGTTATAGAGAAAGGATAAATATATTGAGAAGACTGCCTACATCACTGCACTCTATCCTGAGATTCTCTAAAAGAGGTAAATAAAATCTTCATTAGAATTTATATGATAACATATTTTGTATCATAATACACAGAAGAATTTCTACAGAATTACACGGTGAAAGAAACCAGAAGAAAAGAACTTTGCTCATACTTCCTTTGCTACCAATTACAGAGAATTAAATAATTGATTATATCTGAGGACATGCTAAAGAAATTTATCTACTAGTCTTAGAAGCCAGCTTACAAGACTGGAGCCAAGGTCTAAACAGAAAGCAAGGGTTTTCATATACTTGTTCTGAGTCACATTATTGAAAAGTTCTGCAAAGAAGAACCCAGAACTCAGAGCAAGAGTTTATCCTCTATTCCTCTATCACCCATGCCCAGAAAGGAACAGACACTACTAATCTTTGTACCACCCTACCTTTTCAGATCCTCCCTACCCATACAAGGCTGAAACAAAACACTATATCTGGTAATGTCAAAAATAAATAAAGACACGTACATGAATTATTAATATATTATTAAGAATGAACTGCACAATATTTCCTCAGCCTGCTCAGAAATGTTCTTTGTGTAAAGTCTTGCCAAAAATGAAGCTATTCATGGCTGTATTCCATAAATAATGTTATATCTCAAATTCCTTGTATTATGTGCATTTTATTATCCAAAGAGACAACTGGTATCAGAAAATAGGTGAGAATACTAGACATAGAGTAAAGAATCTCCCATCAGTAAGTTTGGCTGTAGATATGTGTGAAAAGCTCCTTTTTCCTCTTTTGGACTAGTTCTGTTCAGAGAGCATGCAGAAAGCTGGTATCCTAGAGTAGTTAAGAATTCTCACCTTAATTCTTGCAATGACTGAACTCCCAAAACACATGTAAGTCCATTTTGAGTAGTGAAAATTTAGAGTTTTAGAGAACTGAAAACTAGTTAATGATATAAGAAAATTAACAAATATGACTACAATAGTGACAAAATCTATATGTAAATAAACATTAAAATTGGCATGAATATATTTTTCTTGAAAAAAGCACTTGATGATGTCTCACTGTGTTGAAACTATCAACAAACTTATCAATAAATTATTATATGTATATTGTCACATCTCTATTTTTGAAAATCCCTATTATATAAAGAGGGTTTGAGTTATTTATGAATATCTTTGTCATTGTGCTAAAGATGAAAATGCATATTCATACTAAGTGTGATAACCTGGAGACAAATTTTCATGTTTGACATTGGCATAAATCTTTCACTTCCAGTGATGCCAAGTCTTTAGACATTTTAAGGAAAGATTGTATGTTTGTATATGAAAAATTATTGAAAATAAATGGTATTATACATGTCATAAATAGCATACCTCTACATTGCTTATAATTTTTTAAACAAATCTTAAAGTGAATATTTTATTATAACTTGTAGAGCACAATGTAAACTATATGGTATAAACCCATTTGCAGTTGTAAATTACTTCATCTAGTCCTAACTTGCTCGAGATTATTTATGATTACTTTTTCTGAACTGTAGAACTATCCACACATGATATATTTGATTATAAATATGGATTTTCTTTGTAGAAAAATGTTGTTTTTGTGTTACTTACTATTTCTCGAAGAACAGGCATTGTCATTTATATGATTTATATAAAATAATATCAGACAAACTTACAAACCTTAAGTTCTTGTACACATTTACTCCCCTCAAGACAACTTATTTTTGATTCACTGTTTTCATTAAGTTTTCTTCCAGCAATAGTGTTTAACTTTAATACCATTTATTTTTTACTTTGCCTCCTCTCAAAGGAGTCAATTCTATTTGGTATCTGGCGTATAGTCCTTTGACAGCTTTTCTTTGTTTTGTTTCAATTCTCTAGAACATGTTTCTTTTTTCTTCGGTTCTGCTCTGACAAAAAATTTCCATAAATGTATTTTATTACCCACTGGACAAAAATACTGAAATAAACGTAACAGTGATATATAGAAATTTCAATGCAAAAATTTGACTTTATATGAAATTATTAGAACATGTTTTAATTATGAACAATGTTTCTCTACTTTTTAAGCAAAATAGCAAAACTTTTCAATCATTCTATTGACTTATAAAAAGATATTTTTGCTTGTAACATTTTGATTGTATGTATATTTAAACAATTGAACTTCTTTTAGAATAGAAGAAAGAAGTCACAGAAAATATGAGTCATTAGGAGCCAACAAAATAATATATATAAGCTATATAGTTATAAAAATGATATTTTTCAAATATTATCCACAAAAATTTTCTATTATGTCATTATATGTTTTATAAATCTATTTATCCTGGAATAATACCTATCAAAGCTAAATTAATATAAAATAATCTATAACCCCTAGTGAAATAGAAGTTGTAATTAAAATTCTCCCAACTCCCAAAAGCTGAGGAGTTACATGGATTCAATGCAGAATTTATTATATTTTTCAAAGAAGATTTATCACAATAATCCTCAAATTACTCTGTATAATAGAAACAGAAAGAACATTGTCCAATTATTTTTATGAGACAAAAGTTACCCTGATATTCAAACCACATAAAATCCACCAAAGATAATTACAGACCACCACCCTTATGAACACAGATGCAATCGTTCTCAATAAATACATGCATACTGAATTCAACAAAACATAATGAATATCATTATACTAGGATCAAAAATGTTTCATCCAAATAATACATGGGTGCTTCAAAATATGCTAAGTCAATAAATAAAACCTATCATATAAATAGATGGAAAGCCAAAACCAGAAGATATTTTGTCAGATGTAGAGAAATTCTTTGACAAAATCCAATAACCCTTGATGATAAACATTATTAATAGAAAAAGATACATATGTCATACTTCTGGATAATAATGGTGATTTACAGCAAGCCAACATTAACCTACATAGAAAGAAACTTGAAGCATTTCTTCTAAAGTCAGGAGCAATAGAAGATTATCTGCTCTTTCCATAACTGTTACATATAGTACTTGTAATTTTATCTAGAGCAAGAAGATAACTGCATAAATGAATAATTTTCTCCTGGCTACTTTTTCCCAAATAGTTGACTGAGAGGCTAATATTGCATATAAATGTTTGTCCAATAGCTCGTGCTTATTACTAACTTACTCTTATATTATCTCTTAATTCTTATCTATACTCTGCCATGTGTCAGTATCTTTATTAGCATGACACATTCATCTCCTGCTACCTCTGAATCTGGCTGGCAACTCCTCTGATTCTGTCCTTCCCCTTCCTGTCATTCTTAGTTTGATCACCCTGCCTCTAATTCCTGCCTGGCTTCTGGTCAATCAGCAGTTCTTAAACCAATTTGAGCGACAAATCTTTGCAGTGTACAAGAGGATTTTTTCCCACAGCATTTACCCCTTTCTGTCTAAATAAAAAGGAAAGTCTTAACTGTAACATAGTAAGATTAACAAAAACAGTTATCAAGATTTACAGTTGCAATATCCAGTCTATTTGCATTTGATGAAATTAGAGAAAAATCTCTATTATCTGTCTTATTTTTGTGAATCCAAAGTTTTGTATGTAATTTATTTTCCATTATAGCCAGGAAAAACTGTAATATCTAGTTTCAACACCATCAAATACTCAAGAAGGGTGAAATGTTACCTAATGATAGGAATATCAGACTGCTTGGACCATCACCTAAAGTTCTTCTGTAACATTGGGGCATCCAACTCTGGCCTAAAGGCCTGGAATATCTCACAGACTTTCCTATGAAGCAGGGAATTTTTGAAGGACTGTTCTACCTTGTCTGCAAAGTTTGGCTGTCAATTTTTTTTTTTTCATCTTGCTGGTCCATGTTGGACAGTAACTGTCAGCAAGGAAAGTTTCTTTGCCAATATAACTAGCTTTACATGGTTTATTATGTTTTTTCTTTGTTGAAATAGGAAGCGGCGGCGGGGCTGCGTCCCCAACACCCCGGCCGCTTGGCTAGCTTATGCCCGAAATAACAACACACAAACTGTATTCATTTAAGAACTGCTTGGCCCATGAACTCTATCCCTTACAGGCTAATTCTCGCACCTGGACTAGCCCATTTCTAATGATGGGTGTAAGCACCCCAAGGTGCGCTTACCGGGAAGAGTCTAGCCTCCGTCCATCTTGGTGTCTCTGCTCCAGAGAGCAGAGCTGTTGAGTCTCCGGGAGCAAAGCAGAGTCTGACCTCACTTCCTCTTCCGCCCAGAATTCTATTCTGTTTACTCCTCCCATCTATGTTCTAAGCTGAGGCGAAGCAGTTGGTTTATTATAACTTAACCAATGAAATCAACAGATTGATATATGACACTCCCACATCATTTCTTACTCTATTTTTCAAGACCTTTATCTACCTTTTTTTCTTTTCTCTCCCAAGCCTACATGTATTTTTAAATATAAATAAACCATTTATAGATTTTTTGAATCTGCACCTGTTTATACTTCTTATCTTTATCTTTTTTTTGACCACATGAGTAAGGATGACTAGGACCAAAGTATCTATCTCCTCCCTATGTCTTAGTTGCTCGAAAGATTATTCTCATGGCAGAGATATGTTTATTGACAGCTGTTGGAGTGAAGTTTACTGATACAACTCTGGGAAGTTTCTGGGTTCATGATGCCACTGAGTAATATGCCAGCTGCTGCTCATAAACTCCATTAAAGATTTGGTAATTGGTCCTCTTAAAAGAGCTGCCCATTTATTAGCTTCTAGTCAGGAAGTCTTCTCTGAAAGGAGCGATGCCTCTTCTTGCTTCAGCAAAGAGAACCGACTGGAAAAAAGGTGGTTACTAATATGTCACATTTGATTCTGTTTTGTTGTTGTTGTTGTTTAAAATCGTTTTTTTAAGCTTCCTTGGGTTTTATGTGGAAGTATGTGTCCCTGACCACTGGATATCATATGTAACTGATGTTTCTCTCCCACCTGCCAATAACCAAATAATTGACTTGTAGGGTTAATATTACTCATAAATTCTTTGGCTGATAGCTCAAACTTGTTACTAGCTAACTCTTAGACTTAAATCAACCCATAGAACTTTGCTTTGGAATGTGACAGTACCTTGACTAGCATGGCACATTCATCTCCTACTCCCTCCGCATAGGGTTGTCAACTCATCTGACTCCACCCTTCTTCTTCCCATCATCCTTAGTTTGGTTGTCCCACCTTTACTTCGTGTCTGGCTATTGGCCAATCAGCATTTAATAAACCAATCTGAGAGAAAATCAAACATCCCAGTGTATTGCCAACACTATCAGTTGCTTAATACACTGAAGATAAGGTCTTTTTAATTTTTTTAAAGAAAGAAAAAGTATCTTTTTTAAATTTTACATACCAATCCCAGTTCCCATTCCCTCCCCTCCTCCTATTCCCTTCCCTCCCCTTCTCCCATTCTCTTCATCTTCCCTCTCACCCCACCCCTATCTGCTCCTAAGAGTTTAAGGCACATTGCTTTGAGGAAGGTCCAAGGCCCTCCCTACTATATTTAGGCTGAGAAAGGTAATGATCCAAAGAGAGCAGGATCCACAAAGGCCAGTATAAGCAGTAGAGATAAATCCTGGGGCAACTGCTAGTGGCCCAGCAGTCTGCTCCATCCATACATCTGACATTGAGAGGGACTAGTTTGGACCTATGCTGTTTCCTTTCCTATCCTGCTAGAGGTGGTGAGCTCCCATTAGCTTAGGTAAACTGTTTCAGTGGATGTACCTATCATGCTCTTGATGTCTTTGCTTATATTCTCATTTCCCCCCACTCTTAAACTGGACTTTGGGAGCTCAGTCCAGTGCTCCGATGCATGTCTCTGTCTCTGTTTGCATCAGTTGCTAGATGCACATTCTATGGTGATACTTAAGATATTTATCAGTATGACTACAGGGCAAGGCCAGTTTGGGAACCCCCTCCTCCGTGGCTTAGGGTCTTAGCTGGGGGCATTTTTGAGGATTCCTGGGAATTTCTCTAGTGCCAGTTTACTTGCTAGCCCCATAATGGATCTCTCAATCAAAATATCTCTTTCTTTGCTCTCACCTCTATTCTTCCTCCATCTCGACTATCCCGTTGTCTTAAGTTCTTCTTCCTCCTCCCCCTTCCCCCCCCATCTCCTCTTTCTACCAGCCCTCCGCACACACCCTCTAGCTCCCAATTTGTCAGGTGATCTTGTCTATTTCTCCTTTTATGCGGATCTATGTATTGTTTTCCTTAGAGTTCACATTGTTACTTAGCTTTTCTAGGATCATGAAATATAAGCTCAATATCCTTTGCTATATCAACTTGTGAGTGAGTTCATACCATGATCATCTTTTTGGGTCTGGGTGATCTCACTCAGGATGTTTTCTTTTTTTCTAGTTCTGTTCACTCACATGCAAATTTCAAGACGTTGTTTTTTTCCTGCTGAATAGTATCCTAATGTGTAAATGTGCCACATTTTCTTTATCCATTCTTTGGTTGAGGGGCATCTAGAATGTTTCTAGTTCTGGCTATTGCAAGTAATGCTGCTATGAACATAGTTGAACAGATGTACTTGTGGTACAATTTAGCATCCTTTGTGCATATACCCAAAAGTGTTTTTTTTTTTTTTTTTTTTTTTTTTTTTTTTTTTTTTTTTTTTTTTTTTTTTTTTTTTTTTTTTTGGTTTTTCGAGACAGGGTTTCTCTGTGGTTTTGGAGCCTGTCCTGGCACTAGCTCTTCCACCATCGCCCGGCTTGCTGGGTCTTGAAGAAGGTTGAATTCCAGTTTTCTGAGAAACTGCCATACTTATTTGCAAAGTGATTGCACAAGTTTGCATTCACACCCAAAATCGAGGAGTCATCCTCTTACTCCACATCTTCTCCAGCATAAGCTATCATTGGTGTTTTTTATCTAAGACATTTCTGACTGGTGTAAGGTTATATCTCAGAGTTGTTTTGATTTGCATTTCTCTGATGGCTAAGGATATTGAGCATTTCCTTAAGTATCTTTCGGTCATTTGAGATTCTTCTCTTGAGAATTCTTTGTTTAGTTCTGCAGCCCATCTTTTAACTGGATTATTTAGAATTTTGATATATAATTTATTGAGTTCCTTATCTATTTTGGAGATCAGACCTCTGTCTGATGGGGGGTTGGTGAAGAACTTTTTGATTCAGTAGCTGCTGTTTTGACTTATTGACTATGTCCTTTGCTTTACAGAAGCTTCTCAGTTTCAAGAGATCAAATTTATTTATTGTTGCTTTCATTGTCTGTGATACTGAGGTTACATTTAGGAAATGGTCTCCTGTGCCCATGTATTGAAGACTACTTCCAGCTTTCTCTTCTATCAGGTTTAGTGTGGTCTGATTTATATTGAGGTTTTTAATTCATTTGAACTTGAGTTTTGTACATGGGGATAGATATGGATCTATTTTCATTTTTCTATACATTGACATCAGTCATGCCAGCACCATTGGTTGAAGATGCTTTCTTTTTACTGTTGTATGATTTCTGCTTTTTTGTCAAATCAGGTATTCATAGGTGTGTGCATTAATATCTTGGTAATCAATTCGATTCCATCAGTCCACCTCTGTTTTTATGCCAATACCAGTCTGTTTTCATTACTGTAGTTCTATAATAGAGCTTGATGTCAGGGATAGTGATCCCTCCAGAAATTTCTTTATTGTACAGGATTCTTTTGGATATCCTGGGTTTTCTTTTTTTCTGTTTTTTTCATATGAATTTGAGTTTTGTTCTTTCAAAGTCTTTGAAAAATTGTATTGGGATTTTGATGTGGTTTGCATTGAATCTATAGATTGTTTTTGGTAGGATTGCCATTTTTATTATGTTATCCTACCAAAGCAAGGGCATGGGAGATCTTTCTATTTTCTGGTATTTTCTTCAATTTCTTTCTTCAAAGTCTTAAAGTTTTTGTCCAACAGGTCTTTCACTTCTCTGGTTAGTGTTACCCCAAGATATTTTATGTTATTTGTGGCTATTGTGAAGGGTGATGTTTCTCTGTTTTCTTTTTTCACTTATTTTTTGTATATAGGAGGACTATAGATTTTTTTGAGTTGATCTTGTAGATAAGATCTTATTGTTAAAGACACCTACATAATTCAGTAAACACAGTGAATCAGGTACCTATATAAAGTGTTTGCCTGTACTGATTAGTGTTCATGAAAAGTACTCTGCAAATTAACAGAAAAGAAATTTAAACATGAATACAGCTACAAATAATGACACACCTGGAGGTTTCCATGATGAAATAAGGGCACAGACATCCTGGCATCAGCCATCATTTTCTGATTTAATTTAAGGTCCAATTTATGAGATAGAACCTTTTCCTGATGCTACTTAAATGGTTAAGACCCTGAGATTTGGAGGCCTTAAACCTAGAGGAAAACCAAATACTACTGTACTTTTAAATGAAGATAGCAACAAACAGATGGTAACATCTGTTATACTCCTAGATCAGCCATCATTTGAGAAGCTTCCTACTGCAGGAGATGGGAAAAATACCGACACCAACTGGACATTATGCAGAGAGTGAAAGAACTGCTAACACTTTGTTCTAAATGTGATGTCTATGTCAAATCTATCCCCACACAGTCAGTAAACTCTGTGGAAGAGAAGGCAGAAAGATTTTAAAAGCTGTACAGGATAAAAGACAATAAGAAAACCAGACTAGTATAGCGGCATTGCCATACTTATTTAATTTCAGCATTCAGGAGGAAGAGAAAGGCAGATCTCTGTGAGTGCAATGCCAGCCTAGTCTACAAGAGAGAGTTCCATGACAGACTCCAAAGCTACAGAGAAATCCTGTTTTGGAAAAACAAAATAAACAAGGCCTCCACGACAAAACAGCTGATGCACACACAGACTCACAGAGACTATGTCTGTATGCACAAGGCCTGCAAAGGGGTCAGCCGTTTGGAGAGCCCCCTAACTAGGGAAGTTGACAAAAAGGAACACTCCTGAAACAGAAACTATCTACAATTGATAACTGCTCCCAGAGGAAAAACTAGTTTAAATCAAATGGTGTCTCACTGTATATGCAAATAACACGGTCATGGCCCATTGCCAAGCAATAGACAGTCGACACAAAATGAACTCAATCGTATTTTCAGATTTTTTTTTACCTCAGAATACTTTTTCCTGACTTTTTTTTTTGTTTATTTTTATTTTGTTTTGTTTTGGGTTTCAACTGACAAGAATTTTGGCTATGAGTTAAATGTTCTGATTTTTGTTTTTGTTGTGGGACTTTTTTTTGTGTGCAAATGCATGTTTTTCCTGCATGTGTATGTATTTCAATCTTTATTTTGTGTATCTTTTTTCTGTTGTTTATTTTAGTATTCTAGTTTTTTTAGCTTTTGAAAAATTATTTTATTTTTATTTTTTGATGCCTGTTTTATGAAGAAAGAAAGAAAGAAAGAAAGAAAGAAAGAAAGAAAGAAAGAAAGAGAGAAAGAAAAAGTATAAATTTGTGTGGGTTAGGCTATGAGGATGAAATGGGGGGAGCAGTGAGTATATTGTATGAAACCTAGCGGTTCAAAAAAGTACTTTTTTGATTTGTTAATTTCCTTTTATAATATTTTTGAATTGACAAACTTTAGATCTAAGCTTAAAAATGTTATAATATATATTAAATGTTTTAAATCTGTGCAAATCCTTTCTTGTGGACTTTTGAAAGGCAAATAATTTTTAAAATACTTTTAGAATATTTTTGGTCTCACTATGTTCCTATTGTTTTGGAATTTGGAACTACTTTCATAGTACAATATGTATGCTGCCTAATTTTAGGTCAACTTGACACAGGCTAGAGTTAACTTAGTAAAGGGTCACTCCATGGAGAAAATGCCTCCTTAAGATCAGGATGTAAGGTATTTTTTTTATTAATTTTTAATGGGCAGGGCCCTGTGAGCTTTGGGTGATGCCACCCCTGTGTTGGTTGTCCTGCATTCTATAAGAAAGCAGTCTGAGGAAGCCGTGAGGAATAAGGCAGTAAGCACCAGCCTTCCATGGCCACTGCATCAATTCCTACCTCTAGGTTACAGCCCTGCTTGAGTTTTATCTCCTAACTTCTGTAATTGATAGACTATGATGTGGAAAATAAACACTTTTCTCCCCAACTTGTTTAGCTCATAGTATTTCATCACAGCAATCATAACCCAAATGAAATCATGTTGGTACCTGGGTAGACGGATATTACTGTGACAGACCTGACAATGTTGCTTTGGGGAAGACTGTGGAAGAACTTCGTAACATTGAACTAGAATTGCCATTGAGTGTTGAGAGCTCAGTAAGCTGTTATGTAGGACCTTGAGAGATAAGAATGTTGAAACCAGATGAGGGGTTGTGAAGCTTCAGAGAGCAAGGACTCTACCAGGGATTTTGTGTGAAGAATGTATGGTGTGTGGTGATGTAGAACTGAAGACTCACCTGTGATTAACAAGAGTTCAGAACTGCTAAATGGAAATCTTTGCTTTGATAGGAAAATGGGTGCTCGTTAACTGGAGCTGAAGAATGAGTTATAATTAAGGTAGGACCAGCATCACTGAGGTGAAATCTTCTGAGAAGTGTGCCCTGAGAGTCAGCCCCCAGAAGCTGTGTTCCAGATGCAGCCAAGGTTTTACTTCATTAATGCAGTTGAACTCGTTAGTGTAACAGTCACCCAGGTGGTACTGGTTTTGAAGTCCTGAAGGGATAATGAGATTGAGCAGAGAGTTGGCGTTTTGAGAGGCCATTGTTGAAGGTGTAGCCTTGGTAGCATTGGAAGAGCTAGGAATAAAGAGGTCATGCAGAGAAGTTGAGGCTTGGAACCTTGAAGGATCTGTTGATGAAAGTGTAATGCGGCTGCAGCAGAAGACCCCAGCATGAAGATACCAGCACCACGAGATGTCTGACTGCCAATCACAGCACCAGGTGTGAAGTGGAGACAGCCCAAACCTAGGAGACAATCTTGTGTCTGTGAAGCCAGAAGCCAGATCCAGAGAAGTGACCCAAGCACTTTGGAGGAGCCCAAAAGATCATTAATAAATCTAG
Source organism: Alexandromys fortis (assembly GCF_014885135.2). NCBI lineage: Eukaryota > Metazoa > Chordata > Mammalia > Rodentia > Cricetidae > Alexandromys > Alexandromys fortis. The sequence goes on along the minus strand of NW_026067911.1, from coordinate 14,137,217 downwards.
ATACTGGATATTGAGATTTTATCATTACAGTTTGAGTTTGATTTTTGCTTTGTTAAGATTGTGAATCTGGCCTGTTATTTTTTTCTCCTCTTGAAGTAAAAGAAGTATTTAACTTGTTTGTTTGTTTGTTTATTTAATATGATCCGACAGTTCAAAGACATTTGATTTCAGAAGGGAGTAGATTTTTTAAAGAGACCGCTTTAGTGCTTGAATATTTAAAGCCCATGGTGCTTCTTAAGTTTATAATATATTTTTATTGAAATGTCTATTTTAGTGTGTGATCTTGGAGATGAACAAGAAATAAGAAGTATGGTGTGTCTTAACAATAAGGTATTTGTGTATCAAGTTTACTAGGGGACAAATTTACTGTTTAATTTTATGTCAGCTTGACACAGGTTAGAGTTATCTGAGAGGAGGGCATCTCAACCAAAAGTGTCCCCATCATATTTGGTTATAAGACATTTTCTTAATTTATGATTGATGGAACAGGGCCCAGCCCATTGTAGGTAGTGCCATACATATATATGAATGTAGGATGAGCAAGCCATGGGGAGCAAGCCAGCAAGCAGAAGTCCTCCCTGGCGTCTGCATCAGCTCCTGCCTGTAGGATCTAGTCTTGCTGGAATTCCTGCCCTAAGTTTCTTCAGTGATTTATTTTGATGGAGAAATGAAGTCAAACAAATCTTTTCCTTGTCAACTTGCTTTTAGTCATAATGTTCCAGCATAGCAATAGTGATCTAAACTAAGACAATACGAATGTTTCTATGAACTAACAGATTATATATTTTTTACCATGGATAAAGTAATATTTTCCTCTAGATAAAATAGATATTCTGAGTTTGATGATGACACAAATTCCCCTTTCTACTCTCTAGAATGAACTTAATGTACAAATGTGTCAAATACAGGAAAGAACTCAGGATTTCTAACCACTCTCAAAGAACTCATACTTTTAATCACTGTGTTATCTTTAGTTCTTCTCCTAGATCCAGGCCTTTTCATATTTCAAGGCTTTCACTGGGGAGGTCTGAAATGATTTTACACTCATGCTGAAAGAAATGGATATTCACTCCATTCTTGTTTCTTTTTTCACTTCCTTGGAAGAGTTGCTATAGTTACAAAGCCATGATATAACACACAAAAATAAAACGTGAGTCATAGAAATCGACGGATTTAGGACTGAACTGTCAGTTCTAAGAGAATAGACCAGAGTATTTGATGAAGTCATCATATTTTTAGTTAAAAAACATGACAACCATTTTCATTATGTCATGAAATTGGGGGCCATGAAATTGAAATGTTAACTAGATAAATAATGCTTGTTAGAGTTTCATGGAGTCTAGTAAGTTGATGTAACACTCACAACCTGAAGTATCTCAGAAAGTAATATATAGTAGAAATTTAAGTTACCATCATCAATGATGGTAACAATGTTGTCTACAGCTTGTGCTCTGATATAAAATAAGTGATGCCATGCGAGAAAGGGGAAATTTAAAGTACACAGGGGTGTGTAGACAGAAGTGGGACCTAAGGCTAGAGTTAGTAATCAGAATCCAAGACAGTCCCAGAGGTGAAGTGACACTGAGAGCAGAGCCTTTTCTGTCATTTTAAGAAGGACCATGAAATGTCTGATACCATCTCCAGATTCCAACCTCCCCAATGTCAAGACAATATATTTATTTTGTCCCAAGTCACACAATCTGTGCTGCTTTTTTTGCAGCAGCAAGTGATTTTTATGGTCATGTTTGAGATTTTAAATATAATTAGTCACTTAGTTGGTAGCATAGGTAGTTTTGGAAAGAAACCATACTAATAAAATTTGTATAGTTCAGCAAACCACTGCATGTACAAAGAGGGCAAGAAATGCACCAGATTTTCTTAAGCAAGGTTCACATAAATTCTCAGCTGTGAAAGAAAATCACCCTTTGCTCATTAGATTCCCATAGACTCAGGTAGAGAAATGTGTTCAAAATTCATCCCATTCATAGTATACCCTTCAGTTTAGTTTAATTTGATGTCTTTATAATGCAATCATCTAATCTATTTGCAATCCAGGCTTCCTCCTTCATTCAGCATAACAATGACAAATGATTTATCTTTTGGAATAGGGTGATTTGTTCCTCAAACTGGATATGATTCACAAATTGCTTTATTCAAGAGAGAGAAATGTGAGCTCATTTCCTGTCAAATAAAGTAGGTACATAAAAAAAGAAAGAAAGAAAGAAAGAAAGAGAAAGAAAGAAAGAAAGAAAGAAAGAAAGAAAGAAAGAAAGAAAGAAAGAAAGAAAGGGAGAGACTTAAATAGGTATCACCAACTATCTTTATAGAAAAGAATAGTCTTCCAAGCTGGTTTTGTTATGAAGGTTGAAAGGCAAAGGACTTTTGTTCATCTGCTCCTTTGGACAGTCTAACAGGTAAACATTGAAATAAGAGTGACATTGTGCTCTATATCATTCTGGTTCGAATAACTGTGAAAGGATTTAACCTCAAATCATACTATTCTACATGAATCAAAATTGCATAGCCTTATTATTTTGTTAAACAAGTTTTCTTGAGAGTAAAATCACTATGGTATCATATCTGGATGCATAGCATTCTAAATGGTGACATTCAATTTGCAGATATATTTTTATATGACATCAAAGAAAGGGTAAATAGCCAGACACTCTCCAAATTTAAGGTACTTAAGAGTTTCACTAATGAGTGAATTTCTGTTCATGATTGGAAAGAAGAAAGATTTGAAGAATCTTATTTATCTTATAATTTTGTTTATGATATAAAAGTTTCTGAAATAGATTAAACATAACATAACAAAAGCCTGGTGCAGAAGACAGTTAGAAAAGCTAAGTAAAATTTGCCCATTCATATGACAATAAAAAATCCAAGCCAAAAAACAAATAAACTAGTAAAATCATGGAAACATTATTTTTAATGAAAACTTTTATAGTTTTACTTAACTCTTATTTTTTCAATCCTATCCTACTTAGAATAATTTTCATAAATCACCAGTGACTCTTGTGAGTCATTAGCATCTAAAGAAGAGTATGGAGAATCAAAATTGTGAATATACATTTATGTGCATCTCACTGAGAAACCATAGATAATTGCCCTCTTTATTTATGCAGTTCCAGAAATCAAATCTAAACTGAATGAAAAAATGGAAAAAAATATGTGTGTGTGTTTATAGCATAATTTTGGTGAAATCACATATAGATATGCAGGTATACTGTGTATATATAAACATTGTATGTATAGGTACACACACACACACACACACACACACACACACACACACCCTATTCTCAATGCTTTCACCTCTGGAGTACCAGAAATATTGACATATACTGCTGTCTATACCTTCATAGTCACTTCAGTTTTATAGATAGTTATGAACTAACTAATCCCAAATTTGTTCTTTGGGATTTTGTTGACATTTCTGTTTTCTTTACTTTTTGCTTTGTTTTCTTATGAAGTTGTGAATTCCTTTCCTGATACCTACAAAATATCTTAGGATTTGGATAAATATTGTACTCAAAATGTATAATTTGTGAAAAGTCGTCATCAACAGCGTAGAGCATTCTTTGAAAAGAAAGTATTTGTATGACTTAGGGAATAGTGGCTAAATTTTTACATGTCATTTATTTCATTGTAAAAGTCAACTACAGCACATTCTACTAATGATATTTTTTCTGTTTTCTAATATTAAAACTCAATATACTGTGAATATTCCTGTACATAATTTGGTGAAAAAAGACACACATTTGATTGGCTACATGCCAAAAAGAAAATATTCTGGTTTAAAATTATGATACAACATAATCTTTAGATCAGGTTTCTAAAAATTTTGAAAATAATAAATGTTCAAATATGTGATTCCTAAATATAACAGAGTATGTGTGTTGTATACTCACTTCAACTATTGTAAATTCTGTATTTTCATTATTAGTTACTTTTATGGCTTTACATTAATATTTTGTAGTCATACTCTGCATTTTTGATGATGAAAATACAAATATTCATAAATCTTAGGTTTTACAATGGTGGCATATTTTTATTGATTTTCAAGAGGCTGTCTTTTCTGTGTATGATTAACTTATCCTGAGCATCGAAAGAAAATAACTTATCAAGATTTTTCTTTTCTTTTTTGTTTGTATTCTGTGTTAAGTTTAGGAAAATATGCAAGGATATTACCTAGAAACTCAATTTATTTTTAAACCCACATTTCTGGCTGTGAACATTTTGTATCACAATTTCTTATTTTGATTGACATTATGAGTAGACAGTAGATTCTGAATTTTTTCTGTTGTTGTTAAAGTATTAACTGTTACGTTTACACAGTGGATTGACATTGTAAACTGATTGAGACTCCACTCAACTTAGTAAAATATTTCTCAGATACATTTATTTCATTTTGCATGTAATCAACAGCTGTGTGGATTAACACAAGGAAGAATGCAAATTTTTTATGTTACTTTACTGAAGCAAAATACATATTAATACATAGTCTGTTCTTTAAATGAAACATTGCCAACTCTCCAACCACCTATTGACTAAACATTTACTCTTATAATTTAGTCATAAAAAAAACCACAAATGTATGTCGTCTCTAAAATAATTAAAAACCTAGTAAATTTAAAAGACACACAGAGACACACACACAGATATAGACACTCACTCACTCACACATACACACACACACACACACACAAAGAGATTATACCTTGAAATGCTTAAATCGCATTTTATGAAGAGTTTCTGAGCTGAGTAATGTGGCTTTTGGAATTAGAAATTAAACAATTATCTCTGTATGATGAAAGCATCTTTTGGTTCTGAGAAATCACACTCATGATTTGCCATAGTTCCTTGGTTTTGCACTGGAAACATAAATGCAAAGATTAAATTTACAGTGAGAATTAGAGCAGGCCCAGCGGACAGGAAATCATGAAAGGACAAGATAATTTGTATAATAAATAGCATGTACTCTAGAAAAAGTAATTTAATTTGGTTAAGTTATTATGGTCATGAAACATTTTGAGTTTATTCAAGATTTTGTACCTTAAAATATTTAAAACCAATTGAATACCATGTAAATTATTTTTGTAGTACAACCATATAAACATGCCTCCAAGCACACTGTTTTCAAAAAACTCACTTATTGATTAAAATAATGATATAAACAAAATGGGAAATGTGTATATATACATTTTATTATAACTGTTTAGTAGTTGTAATTATATTACTTAAATTCACAAAAATTCACAGTCCACTGAAGATTTGGATTCTGCAGTTATTTTCGTGAATATTTTCCCATTGGTTGGGTTTATAAATAAAATCACTGTTAGTGGAATGCTGGCAGGAAGATTGCTGGAGGTACCTAGTGTGATTATGCTTTAGATAAATGGACACAGCTTACATTATATCTGCAGAATACATACAAAAAGGACAGATCCATGCTGCTTCTGAAAGAACTTTTCTTCTATAAAGCCATAAAATGGAAAGCCCACCAATTGATATGATTGAAATAAATTATGAGAATGTAGATATGAGACATCATGTTGATTTTTACTTAAGATATTTTCTCTAACAATCTTAGTCTTGCTGAAATACTTCTATTTATAAAATGTAGTAAATATGACAGAGAAAAATCTATTATATGCACCTTGATCATCATCCTGACTAGGATAAAGTTTAAAAATTAAACTCTCATACCCTTCAAAAATTCTTTATAAAACTGATTTTAACAATTGTATGTCCAAACTAGAAGCAACAATAAATCTATCAATAGTGAAATGGTTTAAAAAGAAGTACCAGAGATGTTACTTATATGATTGAACCTCCAATAATAATATGCTTCTTCTCTTTTTTATCACTGTGCATTCTCACATCTGGTTCTGAAAAACAGCTATATAACTATGTTTTTTTTTTTTAATCCTCATATCCATGTGAATCTCCTAGGCAGAAGGATAGCCTTTCATGGAACTTCTGTTTGGAATTCACCTGTAGAATCTTAATATGTGTGTGAGTGAGAGAGTGAAAGAAAAAGCCAGAGACATGAAGAGATAGAGACAGAGTGACACAGAGATCATCATGACCTCATACATTCTAGACCATTGTTATGTCATTGAGCTACACCCCTGTCTATTAAAACATGTTATTCTAATTCTTCTATTATGGTTCCTAGTCTACATAATAGTTACATTGCTGATCTTCAGTGAATCCAGAAATCTGAGCACCGAAAAATCCTTTCCTACTTTAAAAAGAGGATGGAATCTTACCTTTCTCCCTTTTACAAATGCTAATGGGTAGATTGAAGGGCGGGGGGGAGAGGTAGGGAGGTGAGCAGAGAAAAATGTAGAGCTCAATAAAAATTTTAAAATATAAAAAACAAATGCTAACGGTTATAAAACACACATTAAATAAATATTTTAACATGTTATGGCTGAAATTGAACTAGTGTAACCAAGGTGTGTTTAAAGAAGATAGCTTACATCATGCAGCAATTCGCTCTACCAGGTCTAGTTTATACAAAACAATATTTAAGGAGAAAAGCATGTAAAAGTAATTTCAAACCAGTAACACAAATCATGAGGATATTCTAGCTAGTTTTGCAAGACAGACAAGAGCAAAATGTACTTAAATATCACCCATTCTTTTGCTTTCTCAGTGTTTTCCAGTGAATAGGCAGACATAGTCCTTTACATGACTTTTTACCCACTTGTTTAATGGTTTTCTTTAATTTTCTATTTGTAATTTGGCCTTTTGCAATTTTGAAACTGCTTTGAATCACCTGTGTATTTCATTACACTTAAGTAAGCCTGGAATTTTGTCTTTGGGAAAATTTTTAGCTATTCTTACTTTGGGATTATTTTCTTCCCAATTTTATCTTATTTTTCTTATTAAAATTTTTAAGTTTAAACATAAACCCCTCAGACTATTTTTATTTTTAAACACATAGATGCAGATGACTTCTTAAATAATCAGATAATTTTATACAAATATACAAACCTGCTGCGAAGTCAATTGCACCCCCAAGATACCCCCAAATCCCTTTCTATCTCCAGGTTCTCTCTATCTCTCCAATTGATTCCAATTGATTTCAATTACAGATGTATAAAAAGTTGTCTTCTTTTATTTAATTTTGTGTAGATAACCGTTAAAAGCACTGTCCTCATGAGTCAATGGCTCTGCCATTGGTGGAAGACAGAAGTTCACTGCCTGCATGCATACATAAATACTATGTTTTGAAAGCCCAACCTTGTTAGTGATATCAACTAAAATATTCTAACTGATCATTGTTTTTTTTATTAAGTTTCATTAATGTATATGTTCATGCTTTCTATTTCTAACTGAGGCTACAGTTGTTTTTTAAACAAAATTTCTTTACAAACCTGAGCATATTTATAAAAACAATAGTTCATAAAGTTTCAACATCTGATATTATATTTTTAACATGTGATCTTCTTTAAGGTTGTTTTTCACTCCTGAGAATTTTTTACAAAGCCCTAGTTCATCATGTGTCAAGAAATTTTTCAACATATACAGAGAAACTATGTTATGTCTTAATTTTAATTCCCAAATAAACATTATTTTTAGAAATGTTTTTTAAATTGTCTCTTGAAATGTGTCTTTTTTATAAACAAAATCACCATCAAGAATTGTACACATTTTGCAATCATTATTTACATCTTAATATGTTCCAAATGCTGTGAAAAATCTTAAAATGACGTGAAATAAAACACTATTAGCTATCACACTTTTTTCTGTAAAAATGTTTCACAGTTTTAAAATTATAGAGAAGAGTTTTCACACATTCATCAGAATATCAGAAACTTTTCTTATCATTAAAGTTATTATCCTCTCTCTCTCCCTCCCCCCCCCCTCTCTCTCTCTCTCTCTCTCCCTCTCTCTCTCGGTCTCTCTCTGTGTATGTGTGTGTGTGTGTGTGTGTGTGTGTTTGTGTGTGTGAATATGTGCATGTGGTGTGTGAGTGTGTGTCCAAGTGCAAATGTCGAAGTAAGAAGAAAACTTGGAGTTGTTTTATAATTCTTTCCATCTTGTATGTTTTGGGAGTCCTAAGCTATCTTTCTGACCAGAGATAATGAACTCCACATTTTGTGCAAAAACACATTGTCTCCTTCCTAGTTACATTACTACCACAAGATCAGAGCTCTGCTTTCATACTTTGAGGACCTTTTTTATAATTCTTAGCCTGTAGTTAGCAATCAGAGTGGTGAAATCAGACAGTGGAATGGGGCCTTGTGCATAGAATTCAATCTATCTGGTTTGTTAGAGTAGGGTGTTGCATCCATCAGTCTACAGCACTGCACGCACCCTTCGTTTTCAAGGTAATTGGTCATGCCTAGCAGTTAGAGGGTGATAAGTAAAAATGCCTGGAAAGAAGTGACTTATGAAAAGTTTTCAGCTTGTTTCATGTTATTTTCTACACAGTTTCTTCCTAAAACTCTGGAGCAGAATCGAAATGTGAAGGAGAGCAAAAAGCTAATGATATTAGCATCCTCTTTGTTTGTAAAAGTATTGAGATGGAGTTTCATTTAAAAAAATTTGAATTTGTAGATCTATTACCTCAACATATTTCTACACTGAATATTATCTAACTATTTACCAAAGCTGACATCCATATTGGCATTTCCAAAAGATAACATTAGTGTTGGATGGGCACCACAGATGATAGAAGCACAAAATCGGGTTCAAGGTCTTCTTCAACCATGAGAGCTCTTTCATTGCACCTGGGCAAACCATTGGCCTGGTTCTTAAGTAGAAGGAAATCATGCTCTGTGCTGCGGATAGAATGACAGGTGCTTCCCTTTCTTCCTCTCAGAACATACTATACTTAATTATTAAAAAAAAATAGCCAATCACTGAAGGGATCGTCAGAACAAGAGGTTATATAAGAGCCATTCCAAGTCCTAAAAGAAAGATGGGATTCTGGGACAGAAGTGAACATGAACAATGCAAGTGTCTATGTTGTGGCATCTATCTTGGTAGGGAGAGTCCTCACACCTGCTGCACACAGGATTCCTCTGAAGCTGTGTGAGTCGCTGCCTTCATTGTGTTTACTCATGAAGGACAATAGACACAAATGATAGAAATCTGATAATACAAAGAGTTTCTCTGATGTGCATAACATCAGGATTCACGCTAAATCACTCACAATGGGGTCCTAGCTGGTAATAATAGCTCAAAGCTCCTCTGTTACCTACAAAATCATGGAGTATTGCACAGGAAAATGTTTCCAAGAAGTCTAAGTTGAACCTAACCTAGGCTTCTCTAGCTTGGTTGAAATCAGTAACAGCTTTATATATCAATCAATGTCAGATATTCAATATGAAATATCATTAACTATTAAATGGTAATATGAGGATAAAAATAACTCAAACCACCTCTCTCTTTCACACACACACACACACACACTTACACTTCTTTTATTTTGTCTCAGGTAGGAACTTAAACTGTAGTCTAGCTGGCCTGGACCCAACTATTTAGCCAACGCTGTCTGTCAAACCATGACAATTATAATGTTGTAGCATCCCTATGGTGAGATTGTATGTGTGCGGCAGCACACATGACTAAGAAATGTGTCTGTTTATCAAGTGACTCTACATGTGTGAGAAAAAGAAACCTCTTGGCATGGATCATCATTTCGGTGGACAATACAAACTAATATGCCTCTAATAATAAATCACTTCTAACTTTTTGTTCTCCAAATGATTAATGTATCGTTCTCTTTGAATAGAAGAAATTGTTTTCTTCAGAAATCTTTTATCAGGGACATCAAGCCATTTTTCATATAGATCAAAACCAACTAAGTTTCCTTGTATGTGGAACAAAATTTTTATATTTTTAAAAAGAGAAAAACAAGAATTTCAATTGTCAATATTCATTGGAGAAATTAATGAGACACATTTTTATTGAAAAATATCCAGGGCTGGAGAGATTGATCAGCTGTTAAGAGCACTGACTATTCTAGAGGACTCAAGTTCAATTCCAAGCACCCCACATGCCTCAGTTAAGTTGTCTTATTTCTGAAATATTTTGTAGACATATTTCAAGCAATATCTATAGGACACATTCCTCTTTTTATTTTATTCCCAGAGCACCATGAGTAAGATACAATTACTCTGTTTCCATTCTTCATATATAATTTCATGAGTAAAATTTATTGTTTAGAATTGCTTTTTTCCTCCTATAATCCCTTCTAATTTAGCTATTGGCATAGCCCTGAGGATTCTATGCTTGCCTAGCTCCTGTAACTCACAATTGGCAGGTGTCTTCAAAATGTTAATTAGACAAATATTTTATGCCTAGGGTAAAGAAGTCTTGACAATGAGACAGGAATATAGGACTATCCTGAAAGTCTGATTTTTGTTTGTTTGTTCATTTCTGTTTTTGTTTTTAAAGAAGTACCCCCTTGGTTTTCATTCTTCTGGAGGGGAACAGTCATTTTTGCATTTTGAATAAGTAGAATTTAAAGGAGTATTGAGCTCAATTCTTTGTCAGTTGTGATCTAGGATATTGTTATATTAGCCTACTGAGAGCAAGTGTTGAGAAATGATAAGAAAACATGGGTGCTGGATTCAAAAATCAAGACTGAACCCTCGATGTTATCACTGAGGATTGTATGAATTTCTACTTGTTTTCAAGGTGTTTTTTGAACTAGAAAAAGGCAATGTGGGTTGCTTTTATCAAATATGGATGTTCTGAGGACTGGTGAGTGTGATTAAATATGTCTTTGACCTCTTGTTGCTAATTATGATTGTATTATAGAAGTTTTTGAGTGTGCATTTCTATTGTAGGCATCTTTGCAATTCTTTAAAAAAATGTCATAATTAACTCTGTAAAAGGTTGAAATGATTATTTTGACTAACAGTATTTGAGTTTCAGGTTTATTATTAATTGAGCAATTGCTTTTGGGCCAGTAACAAGCACATTATTAGTAGGCCCAACTCAGAATGTCTTTTCCTCATATTGTGTAGAATCAATGAACAGAAGAGAAAGATAGCATTCCAAACAACCTGTTATTGCAGACCCACAACTACCTACTATCATCAGAATAGGCCTTACTTCAAATATCTCCCAATATAATGAACCTGTGAATCAGGATGTTAACATTGCATGTACACTAAGCAACAAGACACACATTGATGCTGCTGCTCAGTGGGCTTTACCGTTAGTCACCCAATGGGAACTTTCAACATGATGGTACCCGCATTCGGGGGTAGTCCTCTCTCCTTAATTGTGCCTTCCTGTAAGCATCCTTACAAACAAGCTCAGCCACGTCTCTCATAAATGGAAGGAAAGTTAGTCAGGTAAACAATATAGTCTACCCATCACAATGGTCACAGTGCATTTGATCTCTAAAATCTTTCAGATTTCTAACAGAAAACTCCCACCTACTTTATAGAAGCTGACTTTTTCTCAGCATTGTGAACTACATACTTTTATCCTCAAGGCTCTTATATCAAATGTGATTTATAACCATGCAAAAGACAGAGACCTCTGTGTTTGCCTCCTTTTGTCACAGATTTATTTTGTCAATTTTCTTATTGAGAATTATCCAATAATATTTGGAGAAGACATTTCGTTTCATTATGGGAGCTCCTTGTTTTGTTCTGATGGAGAGAACACTTACAATTCCCTGAACACTCTAACTGACAATGTTGAGATGGAAGAAGAAAAAAAAAAAACATGAAGACAACCCCTGTTCCAGTGGGAACACATGCCCCACAGGCAATGATGCAGTGCCCAGATCCAATAACTTCACAGTGAGGGAGTTATAGTTAAGTATAGATGTTCTATTATCTAAACCTAAATTATTTAGCACCTGAAAACATCATTTACAACAAGCAGTGATTGTGAGTTTACCAGAACCGTTTTTAAGTGAAACTTCACCTGTGCATCCCATGTGTTTCCTGTTGGTAGAAACTGCCTGTAAATTCTCATTCCTTCTCCAAAGTGTTCCTGAATTTGTGTAAGAGATAAATCCTAAAAGTGCCAAATATATAACTAATTAAGAATATATGGGGAAACATCACTTACCTTGATTTCTTGGCTCGTGAATTGTTTTAACAATACTTAGAATAGCCACTTAATTTTGCCAGTCAGGCTTTTTCTGTGTAACAACCATAGCAGTAATGGATCTTACACTGTAATCCAGGCTGTACACGAACTCACAGATATCCTCTGGGCTCTGCCACTTGAGAACTGGGGTTAAAGGTGTGCACCACCATCCCTATCTCTTTTGCAAGTCTTAATATAGCATATGACATCCATAGGGAAGAAGTGGTCAATATGATCTCAGATTTGATCACATAGTTCAAGGAGCAGAGTCAAAAGTTGTCAGAGAAATGCAGTTATGTAAGTTATGTGAAGAAGTGCAGACACTGCTGTCAAATTGGAGTTGCCCATGAAATTTTAGTCAAGAAATCACATAGGAGGGCTCAAAGATTGTAGACTGTATCACTGCTTGATTCTAATGACCCTATGCATTGTTTTCAAGACAAACACCAGAATTTCATGATTATGCCTAGAAGTATGGACCATATAAAACTAAATATTGTGTTCCTTGTGATGCAGTCTCATTACTACAAATATCATAGTATTGGTTATTTCTGTGTATTATGGTGATGCAGAAGGTATGCGTGCTATAAAATGAGAAAGGTATACAAGGGTTAAGTGAGTTTAGTTACAACATGCAATGATTTCCCTTCTGTTTTAGTTACTGAGAAACCCATCAAACGTGTTCTTTTAAAAATCCAAAGATTACATGGGGCTCTGATACCAACCAAGACAACATGGCATAACTCTACCATCGCCAAAGAAGGAATACATTTTTGGAAAGTCTCAGACCACTCCACCATCAATAAAGAGACACTTCTTCAAAATGTCCCTACTGAGAGTTTGTGAAGATAGCAATCTGCCTGCTTCAATATTGCTTAGTTTCTCTTTGGGTTTCTATATCTCTCCTTTTCAACATAATTTCTGGAACCTCTGTTTTCAGTGAATGTTTGGAGAACATATTTATGAGGGTATATCTCTCTTAGGGTCCTCATTCTTGTCTCTATTTAAATTAGTGCCTCAAGGAAATTAATCACATTGAAGTTAGAGTCATGTAATTCAAGTAAATTGAAAAAAAGAGACATAGCAACAAACCTGCAGTATTCCCATGTCTAGCATTAATTTCCAGAAAGGCCCAAACCTGCCAGCTTCCTGGAGGAAATGGGTCTATGGGTGAGACCCTCTTAGTCTCCACACCTCAAATCTTCCAGCTTCTTCCATGACTCCCTATTACTCTAGGGTCTTCCTTATATCATTGCCTTGGAGATTATTCCACCTTTAAATAAAAATATCTAGAGTATGTTGTTCCATTTATAAAGGAATTATGCATAAGCATTTGTGTAGTGTTATGAGCAGCGGGGCTGTGTCCCTGGCACCCGGCCACCCGCATGGCTAGCTTATGCCCGAAATAATTACACGGAAACTGTATTCTTTTAAACACTGCCTGGCCCATTAGTTCCAAGCCTCGTATTGGCTAGCTCTTACATATTGTTCTAACCCATTTCTAATATTCTGTGTAGCCCACGAGGTGGCTTACCAGGGAGGATCTTAACCTGCGTCTGTCTGGAATGGGAGAATCATGGCGACTCCTCAACTAAGCTTCTTTCTCCCAGCATTCTCCTCTGTTTACTCCAGCCACCTATGTTCTAACCAATAAAATGGGCCAAGGCAGTTTCTTTATTATAATTAACCAATGTTCTTCCTCCATCATTTCCCCTTTTTCTGTTTAAACAAAAAAAAAAGAAGGCTTTAACTTAACATAGCAAAATTACATATAACAAAACAGTTTTCAAGTAAGAATCAAAACCAGTTTCTCATGTTCATGGCTGTTATCCTTGTTCATATAAAATATAGGCCGTCATGTTAGTAAAGTTTTATGGGTAAGGCTGAAGAAACCCTGCAGAAGAAGGGGAGGAAAGTGTTAGACACTAAAGAGTCAGTTAGTTCTTAGTTACTTTTAAGTAATGTGTATAATCTTTCTTAACTCCAGTGTTTCTCTGTTAAGATTTGGTATGCATGACTAATGTATTTGTGATATTAGCATATTGGAGCCACCCACTATCACTGTGTTAGGATCAGTGTAGAATTTTAAGAGTAGTAGTGTTTCATTTTCTAACTTTGGTGCCCTAGTGTTTGGAGCATAAATATTTAGAATTGTCATACCTTCTTGTCCTTTAATTAGTATATGCTGACCTTCCCTACCTTTTTTGTATATTTAAGGTGTAAAGTGTCAGGAGTCATGAGAAGCAGGTGGCTCCTAGTGTTCAGATGTTAACAAGAGGCATGGTTATCTGATGAGATAATCCTGTCCAGACAAGTTCTGCAAGACCATCGATTTGGAAGGTTGCTGCTCAATTTTGCTCAAGCAGTTTGGTGTCTCCTCAATATCTGCAATCTACTGTGTAATCGCATGTGATGTGTATATGTATTCTGATGATGGTGTCTCAACCTTATAGGCACATATATTTGTGGATGGTCAGGAAGATGACTTTTCTTTTTGCTGTATATTTTTGATATGTAGAATATATAATGATACTTGCTTCATAACTGAATCTTTCTCCTACAAGGACTGTGGACATTTAAAACATGCCTTGTCCTGTATTTATTGGATGGCTTCCCCCACCGCATTAGCCCTCCAGAGAGAATTTAGTCACTCACATAGCAGGAAAACTTGGTTCCCACAGTCATATCTCCATTCTGTTTCCTGAGATACCTTGGGAGCCACCTTCCTGCAACTATCTTCCATTTGGCAGGACATTCAATCAGAAAAGGAGTCTTTTATATAGATAACATTTTGGACTTTCAAAGACAAAGTGATGTCCAAGCTCAGAGAACTGTCTTTGTTTTGAATTTGTATATAAAGTGAAGACTTTACAGAACAAAAGAACAGCAGAGGAAAAATAATGAGCATGATTTGAACAGCATGTGTGTGAACTCAGTCCATATTTCTTAGACTGGAAATGTCTAAGTCCTCCGCTATGCTGAGGCAACTGACCTGAACCTTGGTAGGGAGTCAGCATAGCTGGACTCTGCTAGCCCTGATAGTGAAGTTTATTTTGTCAGATTAAAAAAAATAACTATGCCTGTTTGCTTCTTAGGACCATATCTTTGTTAGATTATTTTATTCTTTTACATTACATGACGTAATGTAAAGTGTATTTCTTGGCTGCAGCACAAAGATGGCTCCAACCTCTTAGTTTGTGTATTTTTATTAGAGAATATTGAGAATTATTCATGAGCAGTGCTTATTATCTCTTATTTTGTTTTTGCCATGTTCTTCTCCCTATCTTTTGATGAACTGTTATAGGATTATTTATTATTTCTATCCCTTTGGGTATTAGTAAACCTTTCTTCAGACTGGTGACTCCCAGACTTGGATTGCTGGACAGACTTTGTTCAGTATTGATTTTATTGTGAAATGTTTCTCTTTTTTTGTTTATACAAATGACTCTTATCCTGGTTATTGTAATCTAGGCTGGCATCTGTAGTTTTTGACAAGTTGTAAACATCACTCCGTGCCCCTCTGTATTTTATAGTATCTATTGAAAATTCAGATGTTAGTTTAATGCATTAGCCTTTGTATTTGACTTGGATTTTTACTTTGCAGCTTTTAGTATTTTTTCTCTGTACATTTAGTCTTTAGATTATTATATGACATGTAGGATTTATTTCCTAGTCATGTATATTTAATGTTCTTTAACAGAAATCCTTTTCTTTTCTTTAAGAAAAAAATTATTAGACAAATAACTTATGTCCAATCTAGTAAGTATGAACTAAAACAAAGATTATACAATAAAGAATTAAAAATGAACAATCCACTAAGTTCATGCCAAATTAATAGATGACAATGAATAGCACCGTGACAGAGTTTGCTGTGTTCAAACAGAGTGTCTTACTCTGCTACCCAGGCATGCTGATAATATGAGATTTTCTGCCTCAATTTTCTAAAAGCCTGGGATTACAAATAAGTGTATAAAACTTCTTAATAGTCATGAAACACATACAAATAAATGAATATGTAAATTATGTATGTGCAGTTAATTATTATTAAAATGATTATGTTAAATATGATGTAAAATATTTCTATAGTTCTGTGTGTTTGAGGTTGTGCGCATTTGTGTGTATGAGGGTAAAACAGCACATACGTAGACATAAGAGGACAACATGCTATAGTTTGTTCTCTACTTTGTACCTCATCAAATCAGAGACTACAACTGAGGTCAATAAATTTGGCAGCTAGTGTTTTTACCATTTGAATTATCTTTCCAGCTCAAAGCTGAGGGCTTTGAAAATCCATCAGAGGTTTGTAAATAAGCCAGATTTTAGCTGGACACTTTGGTGTACACCTATAATCCCAGCTGTTTGGTTAGGAAGGCAAGAGAAAATTTAGTTTCAGGAAAGTTTGTCTATATAGCAATACCCTGTCTTAAAACATGACAAATAAATGTCATAAATTTCTGTTGTGTTGGATCATTCTGAGATCCCAGTACTTTGTAAACTAAGGTAGAAGGATCACCATGTGTTTAAGACTAGCCTATGGTGCCCAATGATCCTGTGTCAAAAACTGTTCCTTTCTCAAGAAGATCTTGATTCACCTTTATTTTTATTTCCTAAATAGGCCAGCCTATCCCTCAGTTTCTCCTCAGGCTTCCTGCTGTTCCATGAGGTCAGCTCTGTTCTTACTCTTGTCATAAATTCTAAGATTCCCTTTGGAAGATGTTCACCAGCATCCTAACCAGGAATATTGGTTTCTCCCACAAAGCTGTACTGGGACTGATAGTCCCTCTGCCCAATTTATTACCATCAAGGACTCACACAACTTCTCAGGACCTCAAATGCTCTAGGACAAAAGCCTTGGGGGTAGGAGGTCCTCTCCCTTTAGGGCACTTCATCTCTGTTCAAGGTAGAAAGCAAAATTTTGTAGGTATAGGTGTCTTTGTCCTGGTCTATGGAGCTCTCACCATACCAAAGGTTCCCTTTGGTGGTTACAAGAAAAAAAAACTATTAGAAACATGGAAAGAGGGGAAGAAGAAAGTAATGTGGGTCAAGAGCTTAGAGATCCATCTTGAGGCTGGTCCTCTCCATCTCTCTTGCCTCTGAATTGAAGTGAGCCTAAATGGAACCAGTGATCCTGTGTTCTCGTTTTCATTCTTCAGTTGTGGATTGACCGTGCGAGGGCTCTATGTCTCCATCTCATTCCCTTTGCTCTTTCTTCCACCATACACAAAGCCTAGAGACAAATTACAGAGGTGATGTCCTAGGAGAAAGAAGGTAGTGTGGGTTTATGAGGTGTGTTCATTCTGCTTGAGAAATCCGTTTTCCTTCTCCCCTCACACACTGCCATGAGGTTAGTTTTTCAAGATTCACTATATTTTAAAATGCAATAGAAGTGTTTATGATTAAAAAAAGCAATATATTCATGAAAAATTCATAAAATTCTATCATATTCAAGATAAGAAAATTTAGAAAAGTGACAGAAGTCTTGTTTTATTTTTGTTATTGAAATGTATAAATATTTCTGTATTCTCTTCCCTATAGATTGCTGAATCTTGAGGGGTGAAATTTGATCTTTGATATCTCTTTCAGGACTGAGGAAAATGTAAATTGAAACAATTTTTGGGATTTTATTTTAAAGAATTCAAAATGCCCAAGATTAATAAAACACGTGATAGCAAGGATAATGGGAAAGAAGGAACACTTTGTTGTCGTTGCAAGTGCAAATTGGAAGAATCACTGTAAAATTCAATGTCGATATTCCTCAAAAAGATGAAAATAGATATGCCATAAGATCCAGCTCTACCACTGTTGGGCATGTACTCAAGGGACTCTCCATCTTCCTACAAGTGTTTAATTTCTGTTCATTTCTGTTCTATTCATAATAGTCATAAACAGAAAACAGCATAGATATAAAGCACCCAATGAGCAGGCAATAAAAATGTGGCTTATTTACACAAACAAATAGTATTCATCTTTCAAGAAGCGTGAAATCATGACATTTGCAGGTAAATGGGTGAAACTAGGAACAATCACCCTGAATAAGCTTCCTGCATTATTGGTGTGAAAGTTGACAATGGTAACTTGTATTTTCAATAGGATGAATAGAACTAAAGTTTAAATCTACAGAATTTGTACATACACAAGTCCAAGTTTAATCTGAGAGAAATTTCTCACACACAATTATAGAACACAATGCCATTGGTTAATGGCATTGGTACTACCCATGATGTCAAGCCTTAGATGCTCTACAAGGATGCTCCACAACTTTTAAAATCAGGTGACTCTTGCACAGGATCAAACTCAACTGCCAGCACACGGTGGACTTGGCTTCCTCTTGACCAAAACTTTTATGTTGACACTGCAAAATGTTTCTCAGAAGATTTTACCTCAAAAGTGCTGGGTTCTTCTTAATCCCATATTTCTCAGGTTCATCTAATCAGCATCAATTGTCTCAGCAAAGCAAATGTTTGCTCTAGTGGTGCTAG
This sequence comes from Alexandromys fortis, assembly GCF_014885135.2. NCBI lineage: Eukaryota > Metazoa > Chordata > Mammalia > Rodentia > Cricetidae > Alexandromys > Alexandromys fortis. The sequence goes on along the minus strand of NW_026067911.1, from coordinate 14,118,660 downwards.
TTTCCTGTTAATTACAACCATTTCTTCAGCCCCAATTGACCAGGAATCATGGTGGTTTTTTAACAGGAGTGGTAGGTTTTCCTCTAAGCTCTATGATTATTTTGCGTAGTTTGCTTGGTTTCTAATACCAGACATTATTTTCATTCTGCTGAATTGGCCTTAAGTCCAATGAAACAGTTGATGGCTACCATGAAGATTCAAGTGCTACTATGGTTTCCTTAGAGACGCCTTGCCATATTGTTATTATTGTAGTTCACAGCTGTGTACAACTATTGGCTATTTCCTTCCCTTAGAAGCCTGCAGAAGACACCCTAATCCAATGTGATGACATCTAGTCATCATAAAAGAGGCTCCCAGGTCAAATCCAGCTTGGATCCTTCAGGAGCTAGATCTGAAATACATAGTGTTTTCAGCAATAGGTAGAGCCTTCAACCTCTAAAATATAACTAAGGGAAACTGCAACAGCTTAAATATTTTAGGAGTTATTAAATCCCTTCATCAAAAAGAGAAAAAAAGGGTGTTATTTTCTTTTTCCATGTCTATTACTAGAGATTCTGTTAGACAGTCTATGGACTTTATGACAAGCAGTGTCAGCCCATGTGTAATAACATATACACATATATGCATATATTTTATGTATATATATATTTCATCCCACTTATATTTTTATATATTTATTATATTATATATATTATGTAATTTCAAAATTAAAGAAAACTACTACTCTTCATGGCCTTTTCAAACCTCATTAGTGTTATGTTTTTCCTCCTTTCATTGTATATTGATCTTCCACCTTTCACTTCACTTTTCTCCCACTCCATTTTTTTTATTCCCCCCTTTTGCTTGGAGGTCGCTTGCTTGTTCCCGGCAGCTCAGCCCCCTGAAATAATCACATGGAAACTATATTATTTAAATCACTGCTTGACCCATTAGTTCTAGCTTCTTATTTGCTAACACTTACATCTTAATTTAACTAATCTCCATTAATCTGTGCATCACCACATGCTAATGGCCTACCAGCAAAATTTCAGTATATTTGTTTCTGGCAGTGGCTCCATGGCTTCTCTCTAACTCTTCCTTCTTTCTCCCACTATTCACTTTAATTTTCGTCACCTACCTCTATTCCCTGCACATGCCCACGACAGTTTCTTTATTAACCAATGGTATTCACAACATACAGAGGGGAATCCCCCATCACCCTCCTTCTTGTCACATGTCTATTGCTATTTTTTTATCTAGAATTTCTACCCCAACCCCTGAATCTTTTAGTTTCAAGATTTCTGTAGTATCTCCTGGTTTTATCCTTACATCTGAAGATTTGGAGCTATGAATCATACATGAGAGGAAACATTTAGTGTTTGTCTTTATTTATTTGGTTTACCTCACTCAACATAATGTTTTATAGATCTATTTATTTTGAAACTTTATAATTTCAATTTTCAAAAGCTAAATAGCTTACCACTATATATGCATCATATTTTTTTTATTTTTCATCAGTAAAAGACATTTACACTGTTTTAATATCCTAAATATTGTAGTGAATAGATAATGGGTTAAGCAAATATTAAGGTTAAAACTAATAATTATTCTAATGAGTGATTCAAAATAAGACCTTGTCAGAGAGATTGGGAGGTAGTTTAATTTTTTTTTTTAAAGAACTGCACTCTAAGGATATTTTCTACTTTAGGTTACATTTATCCATTTATTCCTATGCACAAATAATGTTTTGTACAAGAATAGAGGCAGTATGAAGACCACAGAGTGCTGAAAAACCAAAGAAGACTTCCCTGTTCATTTACAACTACAAAGTAGTCAACTCTCTTCAGAGCATCAGGCAATTTATACTCTTTGGGTTAAGTACAGTCACATGAGTAACTTGCTCAATCTCAATGGCAAGCAATACAGAGCAAATATGCTTTTTCATGGAGGCATATGAATAAAAACATCTGAAGTAAACTCATTTCTATCTTGTACATCTGTGGGAATCATGAAAGAGCATTCTAAAAATAATTATGTGCTTTGAAGAAATCGAGGTCACAAAACTCATGTTTTGTTCTTAGAATTTTCTCACAAGCATTCAGAATTCTCTCATAACTCCATTCTTGAACTGTATTTGACAAATATAATGGATTCCATTTTTGGAACTTGTCTGCCTTACCATGAAGTTAATATACTCAGTTTATTGCACATTGTTCAAGAGAAACTAAGAGATTCTACAGCATTGCAATTTGAATTCCATTCAAATTTATAATTACAGTTAGAGAAATAATGTTAGAAAAATAAGTACTTTTCTTAATTATTTGTTTACATAGTTGTACTAAGGAATTAAGTAGAATGATATTTAAATACAAATAGAGATAAAAAAGTCTGTATAATCATAATCACCATAAACCTACTGAAATACTGAAACCTTACATAAATGGATGAGTTGACCATGTACCTCCTCTGTAGATTCCCATATTGCTAAATTTATAAATATTTTAATTATATTTTGATGATATTCTAAACAGTAATGGATATTTGTAGTGTTCATCTTCTGTAATAAATATTTAAGAACTGTTTTTCTATTCTGAGAGTGAAAAAGACAGATGAGTTGGAAGACACTAAAAGAACAAGTCCTGCAAGAAGCAGGGCAGGGAACACTGACTGCTCTTAGGACTGGAGAGGGAGGGGGAGGGCAAGGAGGGAGGGGGAGGAAAATGGGAGAAGTTGGAAATTTTTAATAAATAAATAATTAAAATAAAAAAAGAAATGCTCAACATCACTAGCTATCTGAGAAATGCAAATCAAAACAACTCTGAGTTGTTGGTTGAGTAAGCCTTCCCCGCATAGAAGAAGAAAAATCCACAAAGATATTTCCAAAGTGTTTTCTTTGGCCATCCTTATAACTTTGGTGATCTACAGGTTAAAATGACCAAATTTCAAAATCTATATGGATAATAATCGCTATTCTAAAAGGTACTGTGAATGTGAATCTTTCCATAGTTCCCTGTATTTAACAATTATGAAGCTGTTTCTACTTCACACTTATTAACTTTTCTTTCTCCTATATTATGTTTTGAAATGTTGCCAATTAACACAAAACCAGCTGATCTCCAAAATATAAAAAGAGCTCAAGAAGCTAGACATCAAAATTCCAAAAAATCCAATTAAAAATGGGGTACAGATCTGAACAGACAATTCTCAAAAGAAGAATCTCAAATGGCTGAAAGATACTTAAGGAAATGTTCAACATCCTTAGCCACCAGGAAGATTCAAGTAAAAAAAAAAAAAAACCTTTGAGATACCATCTTACAGCAGTCAAAAGGGCTAAGATCAAAAACGGCAATGATAGCTTACGCTAGAGAGCATGTGGAGTAATGGGAACACTCCTCAGTTGCTGGTAGGAATGCAAACTTGTACCACCACTCTGGAAATTAGGCAGTTTCTCAGAAAATTGGGAATCAACCTACCTCAGTATCCAGCAATTCCTCTCCTGGGCATACACCCAAAAGATGCTCAATCATACTACAAAGACATTTATTCAACTATGTTCATAGCAGCATTATTTGTAATAGCCTAACCCTGGAAATAATCTACATACCCCTCAATCGAAGAATGAATAAAGAAAATATGGTACGTTTACACAATGGAATACTACTCAGTGATAGAAAACAATGACATCTTGAAATTTGCCTGCAAATGAAATGGGAAATCTTAATAGTACTTACTAGACTTAGTTTGAAACCTAGATTGTTTTTTTCTTTTCTTTTCTTTCTTTTTTTTTTTTTTTTTTTGCTTGCATCTATTCCAATACATTTCCTCTTCGTACATATCTGCTTTTTGTCTTGTAGGTGATGCTCTTTATGATCCAGGGTCTCACTAAAGATCTTTGCAATGCTCCAGAAAATTGGCTTTCATAAATAGATTCACCAGATCTATCACTA
>NW_026067911.1:14099703-14112322 GCF_014885135.2 Alexandromys fortis | reverse complement strand
GGGGGCTGGAGAGATGGCTCAGTGGTTAAGAGCATTGCCTGCTCTTCCAAAGGTCCTGAGTTCAATTCCCAGCAACCACATGGTGGCTCACAACCATCTGTAATGAGGTCTGGTGCCCTCTTCTGGCCTGCAGACATACACACAGACAGAATATTGTATACATAACAAATAAATATTTTTTTTTAAAAAAAGTAACAGTGGAAATTTCTTCCCCCAAAGAGGTTAAATAGCCTCTCCTTATGCTAATATTTTTTCCAATAGACAGTTCCACCGATCTATAATTACTGCTATTTTGATATGTTATTGACCAAATCAGATGCAGATACCTTGGGGGAAAAAAAAAAAAAAAAACATTTGAAGAGGGGGGAAAATCTGCCTTTTGGGGGTTACAAATTGTTCCTGAAAAAAATACAGGAAGGTGATTGTATTAGTTAACCTACTTGTATTGGTATTTTATTTGTATTTTATCAAACAAAGCTTGCCTGGAGATCAGCATGCAGAGCTAAATCAATAGAAGTTAGGCAGTGTTGGCAGACACCTTTAATCCCAGAACTCAGGAGACAGAGGCAGACAGTGATTTAGTTCTAGTTAAACAGTTAGTTAGTTGAACTAACTCTGTTAGTTCAACGCCATTCTGGGCTAAATGAAATCAATCCAGTCTAAAAGAGAAACAGAGTTTACACAAAGGCAATCCCAGAACTTGGATTCCCATGCCTTTAATCCCAGTACTATGGGCATAAAGTCAGAAGTGATATGGCTGGGTGCAGAAAGGAATAAAGGTGGAGGAGAGAGGAGCTCATTGCAGTCTGAGGATGCATTCTGAGGAGACACTCTCAGGACAGATTTGTCTTTTTGATCTGAGCATTAGTAAGGTAAAAGGTCTCTCTGGCGACTAGCCATACTGATTCGCCAATCCTTCAGTCTTCAGCCCCTAATATCTGACACTAGGTTTTATTTATTTATTAAGACCAATTAGAATTCATGCTGCACTTAGTATATAAGACAGACTTCTATTCAGTCACAGAAAGTACAAATCGGTAGATGTCAAGTATGAACTCTAAATGGTTATACATAATTTCTTAGAGATTTTATCTGGCTACTGCCCACAATTGGATTGACAATTCAAAAACCAAGTAATTTATTTCAAACCTTACAAGGTGGTAAGGACTTAAATATTCCAAGACAATTATCAGCTGAGGCTGAAATAGAATTGACTTTGTTAGAAAAGAAATTACAGGATGCACATGTGATTGATTTGTATCCAGAACTTGATTGTATTCTGGTTATTTTATGTTCTCTGCATTCTTTGGATTTTTGTTTGTTTGATTTTTGTCTGTTTTTTTTTTTTTTTTTTTTTTTTTTTTTTTTTTTTTTTTTTTTTTTTTTGAGACAGAGTTTCTCTATGTTATCGTCTTGCTCTGCTGAAACTAGCTCTTTTAGACCAGGTTGGAGTTCCAACTTCTTCTACCTCTTGAGTGCTGATATTAAAGGCATATGTAGGTCTCCACATCTGTGCACATATGTGTTGGTGTTGGAGGTTTACATTTGATCACCTTCCACATTATTTCTTTATTTAGAAAATCCTATTTTGTTTTTGATGATGCTTTGCAATTACAATTACAATATTATTCCCTTTCTTTTCCTCCCTGCAATCCTTCATGTATACTGTCTCCTCAAATTCATGGGCTCTTGTTACACTCATTGATAGTGTCATAATATATGTATATACATATATAATTCTAAATATGACCTGCTCAGTCTTATGTTACTGTATACATGTTTTCATGGCTGACTGGACTTTTCAATGAAGAAGGTATCAGTGTGCTCTTTTCTGGGGAAGATCACCTCTCCTCCACTCATCTCTTAGTTGCTAGTTATTTGAATAAGGTGGAGGTGATTCCCTCCCCACCCAAAACTTAATAATTTTCATTGGTGTGATCCTGATTCAGCACACATTTGGGCAGTACTGTTTGTGAGATTTTAGGGGTGAAACTTCTGATGTTAGTTGGAGACACAGTCTTACAGAAAATTCTCTAAATTCTCTGATCCTTTGACTCTTACAATCTTCTCACCTGCTCTTTCCCTGAATTTCCACAAAGGGTCTTTCCCTGAACCAGCAGTTCACTTTATATTAAGACTGGTTGACTAACAATCTACAAGCAGTTGCCTTTTTCATGGGTACTGGGATCTGAACTCAAAATGCTCTGAGTCCTTTGTTAGGATTGTACCCATTGAGACATCTACTTTACTTGCAGAGTTACAGTATTCCAATACTAAACCACAATCCCAGTGCAATGTGAATCAATCAAACTCTTTTCCTCTTTGATTCATTAAAGTGATGCCTACTCATTTAGTATTTAGAGAGAGAAATGTCAAGTGCTTGTAGCAAAACAAGCTGCTTTTCCAGAGCTGACTCTTCACTGAGGGTTGCAGCAAAGCAGTGACCCTTTGACTTCACATGCATAAGAACAAATAGCCGTCGAAAGAAACAGATTAGGAAGGGGGTGAACACAAATTAATGTTCTCTGTGCATTGTTAGAAGTCTGTAGTTCAGTTGACATAGGACAAATAGTGTGGGCTTTTGAGCAAGGGGAGATAGCGAAGGGTTACTATTTAAAATAGCGATGTGTGTTTTTGTGTGGGGATGGTTTAAGGAAACAAACAAAATTTAGAAGCTAGTGAAATGTTTTAATTGTTTTTTCCTAATCATGGTCTACTTAAAAAAAAATTCAGCAAGAAAAGCCTCTAAACTCTCTTGGTGTAATTTTTAATCTTAAAAATCTATTTATTGTATAACCACAAATTAAGAACATCACAAAATGAGTTAATCATTTTCAAAATCATTTTGATAATTTTCTTTATTTGAATTATAATAACATTCTATTTTTAAATTTTCCTTTTTTCAAAGCAATTTTCTCTTTATAAAGGCTTATGTGTGTACTGGCATGTTCATTTAAGCCAAAAGGGAATTAAATCAATTTGTGGTTAGCTTAGGTAATTATTTCATTTACTTTATAATTATTATTCTGAATATGAAATATTCATCATCCAAGAAAAAGTTAAAGCCCATGAAATTCAATTATCATTTGAATTCAGACATAAGCGTTGAAAGTGTTCTCTATCTGAGGTGTGTATATATTTAATTTTGAATTTCATAGACAGCAAAAACTAACTTAGTGCACATGGCTAATTCTCTTTGTCTAATGTTCTTAATGATAGCAAATAATTTCCTCAAAGAAAGCTTATTGAAAACACCAAACCTTTAAAATAGAAAAAAAAACCCAGTAAGCATTGACATAGAAAATCAAATCATAAGAATTTTTTTATTATGTTTTTATATGTGTTAAAACAAATTGCAGTTTATGAAAAGAAAAGTCCCAGAAAGTGATGTCATTGTTCCTGGTCATACAGCAGATAGAGGGACATTTTCCCAAAAAAATTCACACACTGTAGATAGAGTTTTCAGATGAATTAAGCTACAACAAGTTGAGGCTTACATCCTACTGACCCTTCTTCATAGTGCTAGAAGCTTCTGTACAGCCCACTCAGGGTGAAAGAGCACCAATGAAGGAGGCGTCAACATTTTCCCTTGGAACTTGGATACTGATCTGCCAGACAGGTGGTCCCACTTTTATAATAGTGAAATTACTGTTTTGCGGTTGACCAATGAGTTTCTGGTTGGATTTGAGGCATTCTCTGGGAGATAAAATACATAATTTGAGAAATTAAGAATGGGCTACTAATGTTAGATTAACTGGAAATGTAAAAAAATAGTTTTTTAATTTTGTGCATTTAATAACACAAATATTAGCACAAACCCACATTTGAGGTAGAGAAACATAGATATCTATGAGATATCTTGTAATGCTAATAAATGGTTTGAAATCATGCTCTGTATCAATAGCTTTGTTGCTAGGAATCTTGCTCCAGGTGGGCTTGATAAACTAGGAGGGATGTGTGAAGTCAGTGAAAGGAAGAAACTGTGACCACCTGTTGTTCATGCAGATAGCCAGGGCTGTTTTTGTTTATACTGTTTCAGTGGTATGCATGAACTGTTTTACCATGAGGTTTTACTTCCTAGAGTTTCTAAAAATGATTACAATATTTACCAGTTTGTTCCTTCCTTTTCTTCCTCTTCCTTCCCCCAACTTTTCCCACCTGTAGCCTTTACCTTTCTGTTCTAGATCTCTACTGTTAGAAGTGTAAGCATTCTTGCAAGCTACTAAGGAAGTTTTCTAACCAGGTCTACCTACAAGTAGAACAGTTTGGTTTTGGCAAGCCCTTCTTAAATTATCACATCTACCCTTTGCCTTTTTCCTTTTCTTATTTCTGTATTTTTACTCTATGACTGGCTATGTGGCTGGGTGACTGACCTCTTCTTTTCTCATTTCTTGATCTCTCTTGCTTCCTAATCCCTCTTTTTCTTTTTCCGTTTATTCCCTCTACATGACAGCCCTGCCTATTGTTTCTCCTGCCTTGCTATTGGCTGCAAAGCCCATTATTAGAACATCATGTATTTTAGACAAGCAACGTAACAAAGATTCACAGGGTTAAACAAACACAACATAAAAGAATGTAGCACATCTTTGCATCCATAAACAAATATTCCATATCATAAACAAATGTAACATATCTTAATATTCAATAATGTACATCATTATGGTTTTTTACATCACTTCATGTCTTTCATATTTTCATAGTACATGGCTGGCTGTGGGTATAATATAAATTAGTGTTTTATGTCCAACTTACATATATTCCCTACACAAGGAGGCATAAAAGCTATTTAGACCCTGGAATTTCCTGAATAGTAGAAGAAATTATTTTGTGAAAAAGAAAAAAAAAAACGGAGTATGTTTTTGTTTGTCTGGAGATGTTTTGCAGGAACTGTAGTTATGGGAGAGGACAGAAAATGTTGGGCAACAATCACCGCCATTTAGACAATGCAGGCAGGATAAGGATACATCATCCCCATAAGCCACATGTGATGAGTTCCACTGTGTATGCCCAACACTGATTTCTCAGCAGCTTAACTTTATGGTGCTTTTGTTTGGAACTCCACAGGGGGAAAAATACACAAAAGGCATGTGTATTAATTCCACGTTGTCAAATGGAAATATCAATGGGCTCAGACCACAGGGCCCTGAATTTTCAGTTTGAACTTGCCCTGGGTGATGTAAATCCTGGACCCTATTGATTCTGAATTTGTTTTTCCTTATTTTTATTTACTATGTGGTAAATACAAATGAGAAGTAAAGAGGAAGGAAATATCAAGGAAAGTTAAAGGAATTAAATGTGGAATGTGGGGCGAAGAAGATTTGAAAGCAGAATCAGTCGGCCAAAGAAAGAAATTATTTAGATAATACATCAATCTGAACTTAAACTCTGGATATTGTAGGGAGAGAAGGAACCATAGGCAAATGGAAAGAACCAAACATGGGTTTATCTATTTGAAATTCAAATTTTCTAAGTGGGTCCTAGTAAGATTATTTTTTCATATTTATTGAAGGAAATATTTTTTATTACTCAAGTAAATAAGCATTTGAAATATTTATATCCCAGATTTTATTTCAGGATAAATGCTTGCTTTGGAGAATTCACAGTTCTGAAAACTGCATATTTATTACTTCCCATACTAAAAAGAAAACAACAACAACAAACAAAAGCAAACAAAAAGGACACCATTTATTTATTCAATTGTAAATCCGAACTACAGTATCATTTAATACAAATGTGTCTTGATTCTCTTATAATATTTGCTAATATATAATGCTTAATGTTCTTCAAACAGTAAGACATTCCATTAACATTTCATAGTATAATCAAGAAAATAAAATCAAACAATGGAATCACTTAGAGAACTAGGAAACAAGAAGGCAAGTTAAAGTGTGTATATTGCCACCTCCCTTGCTGAATGAAATAACATTCTTTGCATAATATTGACTAGACAATTGAGCTTGCTGAGGTTTTGTTATTGTCAAATGATTACTACTTAGTGTTTGTTATTTATCATATATGTATATATTTCATATAATACAATTGAATTTTGTTCATTAAACTATTAATAAAAATGTCAACGTCTTTTAGCTGCAAATGAATAAGATAAAATCCTGGAGGAGAGAAGGGATTTTCCTGTTTCTCCTAAAAGACAGCCACTATTAATATTTCTTCAAGTACGGATGTAGTTGTCACAGAAGTATTTGCAAATAAGCGGCAGTTTTTTTTTCTTTTTATCTATACTTACTATGTAATGAAAAAGTCCCATCAGAAAGATTTCACTATCAGAAATCTATATACAAATGAAAATATTTATCATTAAAATGTTAACGATAAATATTAAAATTAAAAACTTGCATAACATTAATTATAACAAGTCTGTTTCCAAATAATATTAAACATTTTATAAACCTTTTGTCGATAAAATTATGAAATATTGTACTTCAAAAACCAAGGACATTATGGAAAATTCATATACTTGAATATATTTTGAAAGGCAACAATTTGATAAAGACCATGTTCAAGTAAATTGAGTGATTGAACAAAGCTTAATTATGACAGACAGAAGCTGTCTCTCATGTGACTGAATATTTGAATAGGGAAAAACATACTATTCGTTTTTTAATGCCTTTATACTATGTGCTCTATAGGTTTATTGACCTTTCTTTGCCAGAAGAAGAACTACATCAATTACAATTGTTGAGATGGTTCCTGTCAATTCAGATCATCAAGGGAATCACTTATGTCTTGAGGTGTTGTGGGTTCTAGTATTTGCCTAGCTATGTGATGCGAATGGTATATGGAAAGAATAGAAATCTAAAATAGACAGATAATTTTTTATAACTTCCTAACATTAAAAAAAGTGTTGTTTGAAACTTAAGCAACTTGGATATTGAAATCAATCTTACAGTATTTGACAACATGTGTAACTTTAAAACAATCATATTTTAGGAAGGGAGAAATGGCTCCACAGTTAAAAGCACTAGCTGTTCTTGCAGATAACCCCTTCAGTATACAGCATCCCCATCATGTGGTTCACAATCACCAGAATTCCAATCCCACAGGATCTGACACCCTCCTGTAGCCTCCATAAACACCTGTTCTCTCTCTCTCTCTCTCTCTCTCTCTCTCTCTCTCTCTCTCTCTCTCTCACACACACACACACACACACACACACACACACACTCACACTCACACACACAAACACACGGTGAGAGAATTAAATAAAGAATATTATATTTAATTTTTAAGTGAGAAACCTTTCATTCCAGTACTTTAGTATAAATAGTTCAGTTCTGTTACACTTGCATTTATAACAATATGATGATTTCAGTATATCTTTCCTCTTTTCAATTGAAGGAGATCTGTTTCTCTCACCCTTAACCTTGACGTGGTTATATATTCTTAAAGCAGTGAACTAGAGGTCTTTTCAAATCTTCACACCCACAGTGACAGGCCGAGGAAGAGTCCAAACTAATCTAGCAAGTTAGATATTTTTTGGTTCCGAGTAGAAAGGGCTTTGTTCCTTTATTTCATGGTGCTAGGAGAATTCTCTTCTCAAACAGCTCAACAGGGGCCCCATTATATGGATTTAGGCTTTTTACAGCAATGCCTTAGGCAATGGGTAATTGCTCATAAGATAAAGAGCTACATTATGAATGCTACATAAATCCTTTGTGTCATATTTTTACAAATTATATTTTTGCAGTGTATTACCTGTGAGCACCCTACAGATATTTTTCAAAACATTTACCTCCCCTTGTATTTTCAGGGACCTAAAGACATAAAGGCTTCTCTGTTGGATTTCCACTGCACAATTCTCATTTAAAAATATTTTCCAATCCTGGTGTTGATTTATTTCAAGTCACCTGTGTATCAAATGACAAGCCAGCTGGTTGCTGACCTTTAAAAATTCCCAGAACTTTAAGAGAAAACCATGGGAAACCTGTTCAACACGCTGCTCATTTCATAATAAGACCACAATGCTTTTACTCCCACAAATCTAAGTATAGTTGTGAGTATTTTAATAATATCATGTAAATAGAACATGTATTATTTTGTTAAGTTAAATGCTCAATGATTGCATCAATGCCTTTTAATGGAAATTCTGAATTGTTTTATACATAGGAAATAAGGAAAGCCATCTTATAAAGTCTCAAGAAATAAATTATACTGGATTTTGAGGGTTTTTGAAGATTTGTTTTTAATTGTATTTGAGTGTTCCTGTCTGTGACCACATGCACATGTAGACCAGAAGAATGCAGTGTGGTGATTCTCCTGGGGCTGGAATTTCAGGCAGTTGGGCCCCACTTAAGACAGATTCTGGAAACCAGTTTTGGGTCCTCTGCAAAAGCGATGCATTCTATTAAGTATCCTCTTTCTAGTTTTAGAAGGGTTCATTTGTTATTTTATTTTTTTATGCAAGAGACCAAATCCAGGGCTTTGTATTTGCTATTCTTTGAGGTTAAACCCTCAATCTTGATGCTTGGGCATACACAAATGAACCCATTACTTCTGGGTGCTGGAGTATGAACTTTAATAGATGCCTGTTACATACACCAAATGGCCAAATATTGTCAAAACAACTAGCAGTAATTACAATAGAAGTCCAGAAATCAAGTCATAGAGCATATGATTGTAGCAATTGTTACTCCAATAGAAAAAAAAAATTAATAAGAAAGTGGGGTCTAAGTTTTATTTCATTTGGGATCATTGACATCTTTTTGTTGTGGCAAGAATAAAATCTAGCAATATTAAATAGAAGCAATATTAGATAGCAATCAAGATAGAAGGAAAAATGAACCTTCTTTGAACTCCATTAGACACATCATTCATGTCATTATATTATGTGCATTTCTACACATTTCGGGAAATATATATTTATGTTAAGTTTAAGCAAAAAGATTTTATTGAGAGCTCACTTTAGACACTGAAGAGATTGGGAAATTCTGCTCTCAAGGTGGATGTATCACCTGCACATTAACAAGACAGCCTACCAGTAACATTCCAACCAGTTAAGGGAATGGCTTAGCTTTGATGTAGTCAACAAGAATGTACTGAGAGGTTTAAAAGGCAATCTTAAGCACAGGGGATTTTACAGCATCTGAATTGTTCCTATAGACCTTAATGTTTCTTTTATAGTCTCTGAGATGATTCTATAGGAATCTGAGTGCACGGTCAAGATCACGTACATGCCATGGAAAAGCAGGCAAAAAAGATGAGACTCTTAATTTGCCTGATCTTGTAGCTCTGAGGAAAACCAAGAAAAAGGGCATAGTAACTGCTTGATTATTTTCTTCACTGATAATAAATACTAGAAAACTATACAGGATTGTAATTAATATATAGTTAGATATTACTATGATGTTGTAAACAAAATGTGTTTTAGTTATAACCTTTTCCATATATACACCATACCCATCGTACTCAGCATGCCCCTCCAGCCTGCTTCATGGAATTTCCTATCTTCATGCTGCAATAAAATGCATAAAGTTTGAAAACATGTTTCCTTATAAAGATCTTGGATATTGTACAAGATACAGGCAAGGATCTTATGAAAATGTGCCCTGGATTTTTATACATGTTTAGAAAATGCTATACTATGTGCCATAAAAAATGAAAGAAGTAAATGTAGAGCTATTTTAGGCAAGTAAATAGCAGCAGAGAATTACAATGACAACAAAGGCCACAATGTCTGGAAGCCAAGGTCCTCACAAATGTCTTGAATCCTTTTTATTTTTTTCAGATATATATATTTCATGTATTTTACACACCAAACAGTTTCCCCTGACTCCTCTCCTCTCATTACTTCACTTCCCATCTACTCCCCCCCCAATCTGCCCCTCCTCCATGTCCATTCCTAGAAGACATTTTGATGTGGTATTTCACTCTGTATGCTGTGAATACCATTGGTTAATAAAGAAACTGTCTTGGGCCTGCACAGGGAATAGAGGTAGGTATGGGGGAAACTAAACTGAATGTTGGGAGAAAAAAGGAGGAATTAGAGAGAACTTACGTAGCCCCACTGAAGACAGATGCTTGAACTTTACTGGGTAAGCCACAGCCACGTGGTGATACACAGATTAATACAGATATGGGTTAAATTAATATGTAAGATTAGCCCAATAAGAAGCTAGAGCTAATGGACCAAGCAGTGATTTAATTAACACAGTTTCTATTTGATTATATCAGGGCTGAGCAGCCAGGAAATAAACATGCAGCCTCCCCAATACACTTTATTTCTGTATTAAAAATTGGAGCCAGCTGGGGCATCACCGAATTTGAATTAAATAGCATACTCCTATCATAAGGCTCCAAGTGCAAGTCTTACTTTTCATATTGATAAGGGTTAGATTCTTTGGTTACTAAGTCCCTCTACCACTGATGCAATAAGTCAAATCAAACTGAATTAATAAATACAGATTTATAAACAGGGCAATGCAAAGCAGAGCACTCTCGGATGGCACTCAGGATGGCAGGGAACGAGAGCACGTGCAACAGATTTATGGGCCAGGTATTAAATATCAGGTAGATGTGGTCCTAGGCATCTTCAGGGGAAGAGATGCCAATGGTGGACTTCCTGAGATCAGGCAGGGTTTGGGGAGAGAGAGATGGGGGAGGGGGATTGAGGTGATGCTTCCACCAGGTCATTCCAGAATCTTTGGGTGTATGGATGCCAGGGGCTGGGTTGAATTTCCACCAGAATGCATATGTGGAAGCGTGGTCCCATTGTGAAGCTGCTAGAGGTAAGTCAAGCATCCAGACTTAGGCAAAGCTTTCAGATAAGAACAAGCTTTCAGGCATAGAGACTTTCTCCAAATAAGGGCAGGTAGAGAGAAGAAAATCTTGTAGGGAGGGAGTCCTCAGCTTTGTGGTGCCTGGGTAGAGCTGTCAGGCCATGGTAGCGTGCAATGGTTGATCAGCAAGGCCTCACAGCTGACTATGTAGATAAATCTTTCACAAGTGAGTCTAGATTTACATATATTTCTAATAACATGCTTCAGATGAAATTGGAAAACATTTTAAAAACACGCACTTCCAAAACATCTAAACATACTGCAATTAAAGTGAATTATGACTCTTAGGGAAAGAAATACGCATATTCCCAAATAAATCTTAACCTGGCATTAGTGTAATAGTTGACAATCTTAGAAATTTCTAAAACGCAAATTTGCAGATTTAGGAAATATTTTCAGTAAGTGGATTCAAGAGTTCTTGATTTTTTTAAGATTGAAGAGGTAAATTTAATTTTCCTAACTTTAAAGGTGCTTTAGTGGGAGAGAACACAAAATACAGCTCATTTTACTTAGATATAAAAATTCGAATAGCAAAACAAATTACAACACTTGAATATCCTTTTTCATTTTCCCTTCCAACACAGCAATTTCTTCTGAGAGATGAGGGAAAGGCCACAATTACTTAAGCTCTTTATTCTATTTGATTTCTAATTTTGATATATATATCTGTCTACATGTACAGCTCTTTCCATCCACACTTGATTATTTATGCTGAATGCTCTCTACCACAGCATATTGCAAATAAACTCCCTGACTCTCACATTTCTCAGGCTCCATATTATTTTATTATTTTCCTTCATTCCTTTGTGGTCAAAATATTATGGCCTTGCAACAGTTCTATAGTAAAATAAATATTTATTTTCTTTCTTATTTCATTTATTGAAAATAGATTTTTTTATGTTATATTTTCTGATTAAGGTTTCTCTTCCCACTTCCTCCCAATTCCTCTCCCATCCAGATTTACATCTTTTCTAATGACCATAATAAAGTAAGCATAAATCAAAATCAAGCAAAAGGAATACAACAAACAAACAAACAAGAGAAATAGCCAAAGAAAAATAACAAGAAACACATATGCAGTGATACATATTTTCACACAGGAATCCCATAAAACCACCAAACCTAAAAAAGCATTTTATTTACTTATTTTTTGCTTGAACTACACTTAATGAATCTGTCTGTCTGTCTCTCTCTCTCTCTCTCTTGCTCCGTGTGTGTGCGTGTGTGTGTGTGTGTGTGTGTGTGTGTGTGTATTGCTACAGCTTCTATTTGATATTTATCTTTTTATACCCAAAAGTTCCTGCCTGAGCTGAAATTTTCCGTCAAATTATTCAAACTCTATGTCCTCACTCCTTCCCTTTCTAATTGTCTTTTTTCACTTCCTTTAAAACTGTGAGCTAGATAATAACTTTTTTTTTCTGCCATTCAAATGGTCACAGGTACTGGTTTATAAATTATTTTCCTCCCAGTCAGTGGGTTGCCTTTCTGTCTTAGCAACAGTGTCCTTTGCTTTACAGAAGCTTCTCAGTCTCAGTAGGTCCCATTTATTCAATGAGGCCCTTACTGTCTGTGCTGCGGGGGTTATGTGTAGGAAGTGGTCTCCTGTGCCCACGTGTTGTAGAGTACTTCCCACTTTCTCTTCTATCAGGTTCAGTGTGTTCAGACTGATATTGAGGTCTTTAATCCACTTGAACAATGGCAATGGGTTTTTGATCCTACTGCACGTATTGGCTTTGTGGGAGCCTAGGCAGTTTGGATGCTCACCTTACTAGACCTGGATGGAGGTGGGTGGTTCTTGGACTTCCCACAGGGCAGGGAACCCTGAT
>NW_026067911.1:14054906-14099666 GCF_014885135.2 Alexandromys fortis | reverse complement strand
GGGGGAGGGAAATGGGAGGCGGCGCTGGGGAAGAGACAGAAATCTTTAATAAATAAATAAATAAATAAAAATTATTTTCCTCAATATAAGAATAAAGGACTAAACTATGCATTTATATTTTGGTCAATTCTGTGATCTTATTTTGATATTTATTTTTTTAATCATATTTATCAAGAGAACAAAGAGATTTGTGCAGTGAGATCATTATGTGATGTGTGAACCTCATTTGGGAAAGGGACACCTGAATAAAAAATAATTAAACATTATTTGATATAATGCTTGCTACTATTGAGTGGTGGAAAGCCAGTAGCGCAGTTCAGAGTACAGGACTCAGGGAAACTGAGAAAGCTGTGTTTCCCCAGTCTCCCCAGCCATTATTCTATATTTAAATTAAAGATGATCTTTTGCTCTCTGTACAGAAGGCCACTCTCATGTGGAGTTCTCACCACATTGAGTGCGTGAAAATGAGTTTGCTTGTTTTGCATGCTTGAGTTCTATACATTAGAATTTGAGATTATGCTAGAGTCACTATATGGTAACCACTATAAATGTCTGAAAGTGAAGAACTGTGTATTAAAGAATGGAGATCACCTCTATAGTCTAGGGTCCTTTGAGATGCTCCATTATTTTTTTGGAAGCTGTCACTGGCCCAAATTGGAGCTACATGAGGGGCACTCATTCAGAGGTACTAACATTATTTTATCTGAAAATATTTTTTAAATCATAATGGTGTTCTAACTTATGAAATTTCTGTTATTGTATAGTCTATTTGGCAAATAATGCAAAAATGCAAAAATTTAAGGTTTTCTCAATTTCTTCAGAAAACTGTTAAAAATAAAATAGAATTTAAAAAATTAAAAGCACACTTATGAGACCTTGTGACTCGTGCAGAGGATCAGCGTTCTGCTCTCAGCATCCATTTGGCTGCTCCAAGACTGCTGTAATTACCGTTCTAGGATTGCTGATACCCTCTTCTGGCTTCCATAGATACTGTACTCATCATGCACTGCACAAACAGATAAGATGGTACACACAAATGCACATAAATAAAAGCAAAATATCTTAAATAAACAAAGATAAATAAATTTGAAAAAATCATGTTAACAAATATAAAATATGTTACATTTGGAATATCACGGAAGCAAATACTACTGTAGAATTTGCTTAAGTAGAATACACTTAAGCAATGATTATTTAATTAGCACCCCAGATGTCCGGGCCTGGCATTAAATTCCATCAGTCTGGAGTTGAAGATAGTTGTGTGTCATCCATTGTGAGAACTGGCACCAGGACTCTGCAGAACAGAACACACTTTAACCACTGAGCAATGTCTCTAGCCTTAATATTGTGAAATTGTCATTAATCTTAGAGAACTTTCTGCTTTCTATTAAGTCACCAGAATATAGAATATAGTCAAATAGTATGAGTATGCTAATTCTAACCCTGTAAGTATTCAAGTATCTAAGTATTGCTTCTCAAGCTCAGTGGCTGACCTCTCGGGTATACATTTCACGGCAGTTTTAGTACGAGAACAAGAATGAGGAAACATTTCATTACATTATCAGAGTTCATAACTGGCTTTAATCCTTTGTATATTCTCTTCCTATTCACTTATGGTAAATCAGCAAAATAGTAAAGTTCCCTCAACTCTTTCTAGTAACTGAATAACTCCTATCATATCTGTCTGTACCTATTCCCAAATATTCTCTGGGAAGATTAATATGTATGTGTCATGTTTTTGCTATACATTTTCTAATTTTTATTGATTTTATTGATCTTTACATTTTTTTTCTGCTGTCCTCTCTGTCTCATCACATACTCAGAGAGGTTAGGTAAAATGGAAGGATCTATGGGGGCTGTATGGAACTCCCTGGGAAGAAGAAATAGAATAAAATGTACAGCAGAACTAGCACTGGCAGAGATGTATTGTAGATTGATAATCCTTTAGTTAACCGCTAATGTCCACCTATTAGTGAATACACAGAACCCTGCCTTTGGAAAGAGGGAGAGGAAAGATTGTGGGAGTCAGAGGGGATGGAGGGCTCCAGAATTTGGTCCACATAATCAACTAAACAGTACTCAATTGGGCTCACACAGACTGAGGCAGCAAACACGGAGCTTTGAGGGTCAGTGTCTACAGTGGGTCCTCTGCATATACTTTGTGGCTGTTAGCTTGGTATTTTTGTGGGAATCCTAACCGTGGAAACAGTTGTATTTTTCTAACTCCTCTACCTATTCATAGGACTCTTTTCCTATTATTGGGTTCCTTTGTCCAGCCTTAATATTAGCATTTTTTTGTCATCTTATTTTGTCTTATTTTTTTTCTGTTTGACTGTTGTCTTTTGGAGACCTGCTCTTTTCTGAAGAGGAAACAGATGTGCAGTATATCTTGGGGAGGTGGGAGAGCTGGCAAGAGTCATAGGAGGGGAAATTTCAGTGGGGGTGTATTGCATGAAAGAAGAATCTATTTCCAATTAAAAAGTAAAGCTGTGATGCCTAGCTGAAGATTTGTCACATGGTGGCTCCTGCTCTAAGAAGAATTTCTGAAATAACAGGTTAGATGGAGTGGCCTTATCTATTGTTCAATAAGAAACAAACAGACTTGGATGTCAAAATCTTGACCGAGTAAGACATTGAGAAAACAGCATCAAAAATCCTTCAGTAAACATATGTATATTATTCAGTTTCTAAAAATAAAAACTCCCAAATATTTGCTTTCATTTTTTTTTTGCCTACACAATGGAAGAAACTGCATAACTTTTCACATAGGTTATGTCAACATAATGATATTCTCTCTGTTTTGTCTACAGTATATTCTGTAAAATGCTAACAAATCGATTGTTACAGGATTTGAAGACTGTCTTTGGAATTATTCAACTTTATTTATGAACTGATTTATAAAAACTTAATTTTGAATATTTGATTATAATCAACCATTATAGTATTATGAATCCTGATTATCCTGAATGGATTGCCACTAATAATCCAATTTGTTTGTAATATTCCTTCTGAATGACGATGTTCTATAGGTTCTCATTGGTATTCCTTTGCCAGGATGACATGCAGTTTTAAATCAATACACAGTTCTCTCATTCACATATGATGTTGCATCTCTCTGAAATTTGCTTCTATTTGTATCTAAGCCATTATTTTAAAAAATAAAAATTTAAAGTATAACATATAGTAATTTAGTATAATATCTCTGTGTGGATGTGGATGCTTGTAGTAAATAATAAATTTTGTGTTTGTTGTAGTAAATCATAATGTACATTCAGTAGGACACCATTCACTTTCACTTAGCTTACTGGTATTTTTAACTCCAGCTGTTCTATAAGAATCCAATAATGTGCAAATGTTAAAAATGCCCATGCTTCATAACCTGAATATTATAAAATAGGATATTATTAAGGACATGTTTGGGCTAATTCAGATCATAGACAATGAAGGCCATGCATTATCAGAAAAAAAAAAAAAAACATAGAATTTAAAACTGCTGCCCAGGATACTATTAGTGATTTGAAATGTTAATTCTTTGAAAAGAAAACTACACCAACAACAAAAAAAAAAGAACATTTTTGACAGAGAAGATTGTATAAACAATGCAACTGTATTACATAAGAGAATGGCAGAACTTAAACACTATAAGGTCTGGAAGGACGGAAATTGGGAATGCTGGAATGACAGAGACTCAGGAAGACTTGTGAAATGAGGGTTGGATCAAGGTCATGTCTTCTTCAACTAAAGATTCTAATTTCACTTTGGAATTGAATAAGAATGGAACCAGAGGGAAATTTGATTACCAGTTAGCTAGTAATCATAGTAGACCAAGAAATAAACAGTATTAATTTTTGAATTAGTTCAAGGGTAGTAAATATAGACAGTCATGGGTGTATAAGAAAGATATTTAAAATGTAAAATTTGAGCCAGTGAAATAGCTCAGTGGGTAAGGGCACTTGCCACCAGCCTAACAACAAGACGTTGTCATTCATTAATTGGATATAGATGATAAATAATAGAGAGAAATCCCATAGTTTAGTTATTGTTCCTATGAATGTAAACATTATATTGGAGAATGAATCCTTAATTTTAAGCAACATCATTAACAGGGTTTTTCTGAAATATTGAACTCACAACTTCAAATAACGAAAATGTTTATGGTGCGATGGAAAGGCGACTCAGTGATTAAGAGCATATTCTCTTCTTGCAAGGCACCCCCAATTACGTTCCTAGCATTGACCTCAGGTGTCTCACAATCATTTACAACTTCAGCTCCAGGGAAAGAACACCTTGTGACCTCAGCAGGCATTTGCACTCATATGCTTATACACTCTACACATAAACATAAACTAAGATTTAAAAGAAAACTATTAAAAATATGTTTGATTTTCTTTCTCACGAAACTGAAGTGCTTGGAGATTATCATCAAAATATGAAGTGACCTTCATACCTTCTTTTGATATTCAAACGAACCAAAAAGAATGCACGAGGTCCATTATAAATGAAATTCAAATGTTAATGAAAGGATAAGAATGTGAATATCTGATTTCCTCATTTAGTCTTTCCTATGCCCATCTCATTCTGATTCTGGTTTAGAATAATGGCTTTTTTTCTCTATTCACTTTCATGCATATTCATTTTCATTAAAAATCTGTAATAGATTTGGAAAGAAGTAATTTTGCACTTGATCTTAGCCCAAAGGCTGAGAGCAATGGAAAGAAGTAATTTTAAAGAGTTAAAATAAAAAAGATTTTATAAACCTCACAAAATACCATGAACTTACAAATTGCAAACTATTTCAAGTGAAATGCATACCTCATATTAAATCTGCTTTCTAAAGTTAGTGAATATAATAAGACAATGAGTGTCTTAACTTGGGGGTGAAATTTTAATGAGTGTATTGTCATATGAATTAGAAGTGTTGAAGACAGTAGTAAAAATGTGTTTTGATATAGCATTAGAGATAAAAAAACATACTTCAGAAAACGGAAAACAAGTAAAATCATCTTTTCTGTCCAAATTTATCTTGATATTCTTCCAATAGGACCACTATGAAACTAACTGACATAGTCAACAGATGAATGGAACAAGGGAATATCTCTCTTCCTCTCTCTCTCTCTGTATTTTTCTCTTTATCTTACTCTCTCTCCCTTACATACAATACACACCACACACAAACAAAAACACAAGATTGATTGGGTTCATTCAGTTCTAAGTATAATTATATTTCTGCATGAAAGTATGTGCATATTGAGATTATTATGGTAAACAAACTACCCAGATTCATAAAGACATTTTTGATAATATTTACTGTGGATTTGTTTTAAAGGAAGCAATTAGGATAGAAACAGAAAGATTGTGGAAGATAAATGGATGGCAGGTGACATGCACAGGGAGATAAAGAAATATGAATATGTCAAATGGTATTATAGACAAGAATAAAGTCCATTTTTGCATATATCAATAGAACCTATTAACAACCACCATGTGGTCCTTTGGATGTGTATTTTTGGGTTTCAGAGGCATTATTCCTGTTTTAGCTATATAATGCCAAACCTGAGGGTAGCAATAGGGAGTATGTGAAGTGATGCTAGGTAGTTTATTATAAGAAAGCCATATTCCAGTTAAATTAGAGGCCACTGCTATCTGCTGTATTCAGTCCTGCAGAACCACACAGAAAAAAAAGTCCTTACAATATTCATCACTACAGTTACGTTGTCAGAGCATCAAGAAATAAGAGTCCTAAGCTAAGAGTTTAGAATGTTCAAAAATTGTATAAAGCTCATTTTTTGGCCAATTAGACTTTCAAAATTTACTAAAATGTGTTAATCTGAGGAAAGAGAAATTTAATAAAAATGTAAATAAAGCCTTCAAATTAACCAATAATAGAATCTTATAAATATTTTGCATCCTATTGATGAATACACAGAAAATGACAAAAGTCTGTCTGTCTTTACAGACAGATTCACATTTTAATAGGAACAGAATCACTTTAGGACAAGCTCCAAAATCCGCAGAAGATCTTATGGCTTGTTCAGATTGCATGGGATTTGGTTTTACATGATCTTTATAAAGTAACATGAAATTGAGGTCAAGTGATGCATAGTGAAACAGAAATATGAAAGATGTTATTTTCCAATAGATATAGAGAAAATCTATATTTCCCATTATGTATGCTTAAGAGTTTCCTCACTTGCGTTTAATGAGAAGTATTGGTGATGTTGCCTTTTGCTGTGAATATTAATTCGAATACAATAAGTAAAATTTTCAATATTTGATTTCAAATCATTTTTCATCATTGATCTTCTTTTCAGTATTCAGAATAGATTTGGGTTGAAATATAAATATGTAATTTTTGTCTACTCTGTAATAGAAACATTATATTCAGAAGTTGGCAGTTCTAAATTTCAATATTCATTCTAAATATCTTTAAACATTAACAACATTACTTTATTAAATTTAAAAACATACAAGTTTAGTATTTCCCTATGTTTTAATATGTCACTAATATTTGTTTTTTATGATCTAATTGCAAAATAGAACAGTTTGTGACAACAGTTAAATTATATTTTTAAAAAAATTATAGGGCTGGAATTTTAAGTGTATACTTTCTACTTCTTTAATACACTCTAACTCAGCACTCTGAACCTAACTTTTCCTGGTTTCATTTTCTTCCTCAAATGATTGTAAATGCTGGCACACAGAACTTTGTAAATGGCCACACTGCACTTTCTTTTCTCTCTTTAAAGCTGTCTTGTACACAGTTGCTATTGTTATAGTTGTTATTAGTGCTATTAGTCAATGTACCAAAGAAAACTGCTTGATACAAACACACACATAATGACCAGTGATTTTCCTCTCAAAGCAATTGAGCTGATATTTTGTATTCAAAATAACACTGCTGACAATGTTCCCATACTGTTTTCACATGAGTACAATTAGGGGCAAAAGTACTTGTACATAAATCTAGTTCTATCCTAAGTACACTGTTTTTCAATAGCAGAAACATAATTTGATGATGATAATAATAATTACTACAGCAACAACTATGAAAAATAGATATCAACAAAGAGAATGGTGGAGTGGCCTGAATTTAGCAGCAAAAGTCTCTACTCAGGCAGTGATTCTGTAATATTCAGAACTTGGCCATGAGATGGGAATGAGAAAGGAGGTTCATCTTTGCAAGGAATTGGTAAGATATAGCACTCAGAAAATCATAGGTGGGTGATGGTATGGGTAAAGATGGGGAGGATGCAGGTGAGATAGAAGTAAAATGCTTTCTATTACATACATCTAGAGAACCACATACCTGAATTATTCTGAGTGTTGGCTTGTGTGGAGGATGTCTTAAAGACCTAATAGCTAAAGGTATTAAAATAATTATATTTTTTAAATGTTAGAAAACACTAGAGATTATCTCCATTTTTTAAATGTTAGAAAACACTAGAGATTATCTCCATTTTAATCTAAATTAAAATACTTAAATTACTTGCTATACTGGGTCTTTGGCAAGATGTTTAAACTGATGTTAAAATGTGTAGATGAAATATTCAACATTGTGGTAGTGCATTCTTGTGAGCCTAGCACTTGTGAAATGGTAGCAAGAAAAATGGAAGTTCAAAGTTCACCGCTACGTATACCATGAGTGGGAGGTCAGTCTTAAATATTGGATACTCTGCGTTGGCAAGCAACCAAACATACACTAGCAAAATGCGATTGTTTCTAATTTGTCACCATTAATTTTTATTGAACTGCATGTAATTCGTATTTCTAATCTATCTTTTAAATATGCAGTCTGTACCATTCTATCACGCATTGGTGTCACTACTTTTCGGCTGCTTCCCATGATATTTGATGCTGGACTCCCAACTGCTTATATATGTTGAGTATTGGATATTTTTTGCTGCTGCCACCAAAAACAAGTCACCTGACATTGAACTCATTATTTTGAATATGTGCAATCCACTTCATGCTTGATGATATTTATTTGAAAGAATCTTTGATGAAAGAAGAAAATAACTTTTGACTTAAAATATATAAATTTCATTTTATTAGATATTTCGGTAGAGTTAGTACTCCTGAATAAAACATTGATTAGGATTTCTTATAATATCTGTTTTTTTTTCTTTTTTTTTAATTGAAAAAGAAAATGTCTGCCTCCTCCCAGCCTCCCTTTTCCATCCCCCTCCCCCCACTCCTCTCCTCCTCCCCCCACTCATCTCTCTCTCCCTCTCCAGTCCAATGAGCAGTCAGGGTTCCCTGCCCTGTGTGAAGTCCAAGGTCCTCCCCCCTCCATCTAGGTCTAGGAAGGTGAGCATCCAAACAGGCTAGGCTCCCACAAAGCCAGTTCATGCAGTAGGATCAAAACCCAGTGCCATTGTCTTTGGCTTCTCATCAGCCCTCATTGTCCACCAAGTTCAGAGAGTCCGATTTTATCCCATGCTTTTTCAGTCCCAGTCCAGCTGGCCTTGGTGAGCTCCCAACAAATCAGCTCCACTGTCTCAGTGGGTGGGTGCACCCCTCGAGGTCCTGACTTCCTTGGACATGTTCTCCCTCCCCTCTGCTTCTCATTGGGACCTTGGAAGCTCAGTCTGGTGCTCCTATGTGGGTCTCTGTCTTTATCTCCATCCATCGCCAAATGAAGGTTCCCACTGACGGCTCTTCTGGCCTAATATCTGTGTTTTAATGACTCATCATTAAGAGCAGCACACTAGCAAGTACAACATTCTCCAACTCTCTCTGTCCTCACAATGATTTACCTTTGTATTATTCTTTAGAATTATATATAACATACAGATTAAATTCTATTTTATATATAGTAATGCATTTTGGCAACACCTTGGTTTTCATCCAGTCAATGTAATATAGTTTATTCTCTTATAACTTCTTTTATATTTTTAAAACTTCTATCAGAATGTGTTATATTTTCATTTAGAATGACTTCTAGATCCTGTGTTTCCATAATTCCTTTGAAAAGAAATGTCTGAGGATGTGTTTGCTGCTCTGTTTTTTCCTTAATGATATGATGATGAAGTGTACTATGCAAATATTTGTTTGGTATAGATTCCTAAAATCCAGAAAGCTGAGTAACAAAACATGAAAATTAGTGGCATCAAATTGTGAACACGCAGATACTGTCAGGCATCGATGTTCATGTCTGCTCTGGAAATCTGTCTCTCCACCTGAAAGGAATCTAATAACTGAATTATAAATATCTGCATATGAGTTTGACAATGAACCACACAGCTGCATCTGTAATAAGATGCCTTTTCATTGTCATTTTCAAGAATTACAAGGAAAGCATGACATGCTGTCCTATGCAGTTGAGGCTGGGCCCCTCACAACTGTCTTCTCTTCAAATGTTAGAGGGAAAGAAATCCACAGAAGTCAGCATAAAGCAAAGTCCTATGACAACACTTTCAACAAAGATCCTTATAGTTTCACAATTCTCTTCAGAAATTTCAATACATAACTTTCTTTTCCTGAAATTTCAGTACATGAATAAGTACAGTCAATTACCATGCCGTTAATTACAAAGACCTTTTGTTTGTTTATATGCCATGCTATTCACAATAGATATTTTAGGAATGATTTTTGATACGTCATAATTAAGAAAAAATGTGCTAAATGGGTTTTTGTTCTGAACGCTGAATTTTCATATATCTGCAAATTATCCTTCGGACAATACACAGGAAACTATACTGAAGTGCAAATCTTTTAATATACTTTTTTCCACTCATTGATTCTGAAACAGTCTCAACTGTGGGTGTTCTTTTTATATTAGATGTTCTTTTCATATTGGTATATGTGTTTGCTTTGTTTATCTGATTTTTCTTATGTGATTCAATTACAGAAGTGGTAACAGTTAATTTAATAATTGCCTAGGCAAAAAACTTTGACCTCATATTATTTCATTTGATCTCTCCTGTGGAGAGTTATATTTGTTTATAAATGTGTTATATTTGTTTTTGCTGCTTTTGTTTAATGATGTAAAGATGTGTTGCTTTGTTTGACTAAGACACCTGATTGGTCTAATAAAATGCTGAATAGCCAATAACTAGGCAGTTGAGGGATAGGCATGACTGGTGGGCAGAGTGAACATGTAGGAGGAGGAATCTAGGCTTCAGAAGAGAGAGAGAAAAAGAGAAGAGAAAACTAGGAAAAAAGAGAAGGAGACCACTAGGGCCAGTCAGACAGCCAGCAGACAAACAGAAATGGAAGAAGCAGAAAATGTAAGTCATACAGAATTAAACAAAGGTTAAAAAAAATAATCAAAACATCACTGAAGAGACAGACACAGGTTAAAAGTTGTAATAAATAATAAGTCTCCGTGTCAGGATTTGAGGACTGGTGGTCCTAGAAAGACAGAACCATTTGACATTCTAATGTGGGGACTGAATTTCCACATAGGGCCTCAGAAAACTGAAAAACAAAAATAAAACGATACCTTCCTTTAACTACATCTGCCATACTTGAGTACCCAGCCTGTGAGGCAGAAACAAGCTTAGTAAAAATGCCCGAGCCACAGAGGAGAAACTAGCTACTGCTTGACAATTGGTATAAGATTTTGCTCTCACAGTCAGGAAAGGTTGCACACGTGCATCCAAGCAGATCCAGACTGAAATAAAAACTCCAAACAGGTTATGGTTTGTTTAAAGTGTTCGTAGACTTAAGAAAGAAAATGGGTATAGATAGTCATGGTAAAGATAAATAGCTTAAAATAAATAGGTCTTTGAAGAGAGAGTAAAGAAACATAAGGGAAAAAAGTTACGTAAAGATGAAAAATATGCAGGTCATCTGCATCCTATGGTGTTGGGCTTACTTTGATCTTTTTGAATGCTGATGAGTGAATAAAAGCTGCTGAGAGACATTGGATTGTAAAAATGATTGCTAAATTAAACCAACCTAGATATTTTACAGTTATCTTAACTTTACAATGAAAGGAAGAAAATGTATTGTTTGGGGAGGAAGGTTATGCTTTATTTCTACGGGAAAGGCTGTGGATTTTTTTAAGGGTTAAAAGAGATCAGATTTGATTGGGGAGAACTTCTTGAAAAATCTTGGCAGCAGACATAAAGAAATAAATGATGGAAATGCCTTACACTGAAATTCCTATTTACTCACATAATATATCTTTATGGGGTCTTTGATATCAATAAAAATTAGGTAGGTATAGCTATAGTTTTCCTTAGTTTATGATAGAGCATAAGTTAGACATAAAACTTTGGACTCATCAAGATAGGATAGATAATAGAATGATTTCTCTGAATTTGCCAAATACAAATGGATTAAATATTGTAAATGTAACTCTTGCTTGATAACTGCTCATAAGTTTTTTCTTATGTTTATTCATAGTTTTACTATTTTAAGGTTAATACACTTCCTTTATATTTAAACAAAAGGTAGAAAATGCTGTGGAATATTACTTTAAGTGTATAAAGATGTGTTACTTTGGTTTGCACTACAAAATATTACCTTAACTATGTAAAGGTGTGTTCAACTTCTGTCTTGTGCAGTTGTGATCTGACAGATGTGGGTGCTGATATCTGAATTTCAATTGTTTGCAAAAGCAATATGTATTGAGCCATCTCTCTAGCCTTCAAATGCATGCATGCCAACATTTACTCATGTAAATAACCAAAGGCATTTCTGATGGGGAAATGTATCTGCATGATTATCAGATTTTAGACTTTCCTTTGCTTTTATGGTTATCTAGAGAGAAAAGAAAAATAACCAGATGGACTCTGCTTATGTCACTGTGACCTCCTGGAACATTCCATAGTCAAATTCAGGAAGCTACTGGAGAGATAAATGGAGTTGATTGTCATATTTTCTAAAGGCAAGGCCTTAGTTAGAACTATAGCAAGCAAATTACTGCAGATGCTTTTCCATCAGCAGTCTTCATAAATCTCGATGTCCACACAACCATTTTCACCTAGGTCAGAAGACTGGCACTTACCCAACTGATCCAGCAGAAAGAAGGCTGTGACCAAGGCTAAGAATCAATGTCATTTTTGAACAAACACACGGCCTATCGAGGTGATTTTATCTTAATATTTTATCCTGAGCATCCAAGTTGTTCGCCCAAATTACAACTTGCTATGATTTTGTTGTATGATTATATTCTGCTGTATACATATGATTATATATGTATAGTTATAATTTACTTATATAATTGAAGTTTACCAATTTGGTGATAATACTCCCTTCAAATTCATAGACTAACAAAATCTAAAAGGCAGGAATCGAAAATATCCCTTGGCTGCAAACTTCAAGACGTCCTTGTTTTTTACTGCTGAGTTGTACTCTAATATGTATATATTCCATATTTTCTTCATCCATTCTTCATTTGAAGTGCATCTAGGTTGTTTCCAGGTTCTGGCTATTACAAACAATGCTGCTATGAACATAGTAGAGCATATACTTTTGTTGTATGATAAGGCCTCTCTTGGGTATATTCCCAAGAGTGGTATTGCTGGGTCCATGGGTAGGTTGATCCCGAATTTCCTGAGAAACCTCCACACTGCTTTCCAGAGTGGTTGCACAAGTTTGCATTGCCACCAGCAATGGATGAGTGTACCCCTTTCTCCACAACCTCTCCAGCAAAGGCTATCATTGGTGCAGGCAAATGGATGGAAATAGAAAACACTATCCTGAGTGAGGTAAGCCAGACCCAAAAAGTACATGGGATGTACTCACTCATATTTGGTTTCTAGCCATAAATAAAGGACATTGAGCCTATAATTCGGGTTCTTAGAGAAGCTAAATAAGAAGGAGAACCCAAAGAAAAACATATAGGCATCCTCCTGAATATTAACCTTTATCAGGCGATGAAAGGAGACAGAGACCCACATTGGAGCACCGGACTGAAATCTCAAGGTCCAAATCAGGAGCAGAAGGAGAAAGAGCACGAGCAAGGAACTCAGGACCGCGAGGGGTGCACCCACACACTGAGACAATGGGGATGTTCTATCGGGAACTCACCAAGGCCAGCTGGCCTGGGTCTGAAAAAGCCTGGGTTAAAACCGGTCTTGCTGAACATAGTGGACAATGAGGACTACTGAGACCCCAAGAACAATGGCAATGGGTTTTTGATCCTACTGTACCTATTGGTTTTGTGGGAGCCTAGGCAGTTTCGTGGATGCTCACCTTACTAGACCTGGATGGAGGTGGGTGGTCCTTGGACTTCCCACAGGGCAGAGAACCCTGATTGCTTTTTGGGCAAGTCCCCCTGAGGGAGGGGGGCTTGATTGGGGGAGGGGGAGGGAAAGGGGAGGCGGTGGGGGGGAAGAGACAGAAATCTTTAATTAAGTAATAAAGAAATAAATTAAAAAAAAGAAAATATCCCTTGGACTTGTTGGTCAGCAGAATATAAGAGACCCTAGAAACATTAGAGGCTATTTCCCTATCTCTTAGTGTCTGATGCTAAGGATGCTACATACTTATGTCACAGGACTTTGAGTTGAGCTGGGGCTGACATCAAAGCTTCCACTCTGCTCTGAGGAATAGTTTCCCTGATAATTGGTAGAGCCCTTTAAGCTTCCAGTAGAGAAAAGCAATCTGTATTTCCAGACTTCTGTAAAGTCTACAGACCACAACAATTACCAGCAGTACTGAAAGTACAATAATTTCAATTGCATTTGAGTATAGCTAGCAACCACCTGATTGGACATTAGGCATGCTCATTGGGAGGGAATTCATGTCTTGGTTTTCTTGGTTGATTAATTTAGCCAATTTTCTGTGTCTGATGTGGTGATCGAAACTAGAATAAAACCCTACTGCTGGCTATTTCTTTAACAGTATATCTCTTAATTGATGTAGTATGACCATCTGTATGCTGTGGATATATATTATTGCAATTGTTTAATAAAGAAGATACTTTGTTTCATGGGAGGGAAGGATACAGCTAGGTAAGAAACCCAAACATATACAGGGAGAACAATGGTAGAGTTGGGGAGATGCCAGCAGCCTCCATAGAAGCAACATATGAGGTAACAAGCCATGGGCCTTGTGATAAATTATAGAATAAAAGAAATGGGCTAATATAAGTTGTAAGAGCTATTTAATAATAAAATTGAGCTAATGGGAATACAGTTTATAACTAATATTGAGCCTCAGAGTGATTATTCAGGAACTGGTAGGCAGGAGATAAACCCCTAGTTATAAATATTGCCCAACATTGGGCGTAGATCCACATAAGCCCTAAAAAAGCTTTAAATAGGTTCTAAGCACAAAGAAATGTAGCCACATGGGTCTTCCCAGTCTCACAGTCTTGTGCCAGCATCTCCCAACAGCTGCCTGCAAAGTGGAGCAGGCTACCCACTACCATGAACTCAGCAGCATGGCAGGTTTCTGCAGTCTCATGTAGGTCTCCGTATAGAGAAGCTAATCAGCCCATGCTGTGCGCTAGATTTAGCTTTTGCTCATAGAGACAAAAATGATTTGGGGCCAGGTGCATGCTACCTGATGGCAGCTGTGTAGAGGAGGGCAAGCAAGATGCTCATTGTTACGTTCACCATGTTGAAAAGTCAAGCAAGGTGGAGCCAAAGCAGCATCTCTGCTCCCAGCCATGCCCACCCAAGAGTTTAAAGCAGTGATCAAAAAAATATTACAGATATACTGTTAGGACATTCGGACAAAAAGGCAATTCTAAAAAGGTTGCAGTGAGGGTTTTTTTTTTTTTTAATGAATGTAGGCTCGGGAGAGAAAGGAAAGCTATGGCAAGAAATAATTTTTAAAAAATATATAATTTCTGTCCGGTGCTCCAATGTGGGTCTCTGTCTCCTTTCATCGCCTGATGAAGGTTAATATTCAGGAGGATGCCTATATGTTTTTTCTTTGGGTTCTCCTTATTTAGCTTCTCTAGGGGATGTTCTATCGGGAACTCACCCAGGCCAGCTGGCCTGGGTCTGAAAAAGCCTGGGATAAAACCGGACTCGCTGATCATAGCGGACAATGAGGACTACAGAGAACTCAAGAACAATGGCAATGGGTTTTTGATCCTACTGCAAGTACTGGCTTTGTGGGAGCCTAGGCAGTTTGGATGCTTACTAGACCTGGATGGAGGTGGGTGGTCCTTGGACTTCCCACAGGGCAGGGAACCCTGATTGTTTTTTAGGCTGACGAGGGAGGGGGGACTTGATTGGGAGAGGAGGAGGGAAATGGGAGGCGGCGATGGGGAAGAGACAGCAATCTTTAATAAATAAATCATTTATTTATTAAATAAATATTTAATTATTTATTAAGTAATAAATAAATAAATATATAATTGTGTATATATATATAATTTTTTGAGATAGGGATTTTCTGGATAGTTTTGGTGCTTGTCCTGGAACTATCTCCTGTAGACCAGGCTGGCCTTGAACTCACACATATCCATCTGCCTCTGCCTCATGAGTATTGGGATTAAAGATGTGTTCCACCACTATCTGAGGGGCCACTGGCAGTAGGACCAGGATCTTTTCCTGGTGCATGAGCTAGCTTGTTGGAGCCCATTCTCTATGGTGATATGCCGTGCTCAGCCTTAATGCAGGGGGGAGTGGCTTGATACTTCTCCAACTTGATGAGCCAATCTTTGCCGACTCCCCATGGAAGCCCTCATCCATAGGATGGACTGGATAAGGGGTGAGAGGGAGGGGAGGAGAGAAGGTTCGGGAGGAAGAGTGGGAGGGATAACTCTGTTTGTATATAAATTAAGGAAAGAAATTAAAAAGATAAAGGATTTATTTTCTTATTGTTATTGCTTTTAAAATAAATATCCTAAAACATTTTCTAGACCCATTTTTCAAATACGAGCTAATCAAACTATGTTATTTAAGAAGCACAGTGTTGCAAATTCCCAAAGAACTAGTAATGTTAAAAATTATAATATAAAAATTTAGTTAAATTGAAAATCCAGGGTTTTACTAAATTTCCATCCATCAAAATTAGTGTGGCTGGTGTCATCCCTACTGCACATATCCAGATGATATGAAAGGGAAAAAAATAAAACATATATATATATTCTATATCTATAATTGGGTATTAAGTTTTTGTATTATGTTCTATCATTGGTAAGAGTCAGGCTGCTGTTCATTTATTTACTTTTTCTACTTTCAAAGTGGTTTCCTATTTTTAATATCCCACCCTGAAGCACAGGCTAAACCCACTCTACCAAAATGAAAATCACTCCTAAGTTTTGACTCTCTTTCTGGTGTCTATGTTAAAACTAATCAGAAAAATGCCCAATAGCAGTCATAGCGTTTTCAACCATATCAGTTGCGCATTTATGTGAGCGGTTGTTCTCAAATATGTGAAAATGCCACAGTTAGACGTAATCTTTGCTCTGCTGACTGGGAAAAAGAAGAAAGCTTTTTATATGATTTTCAAGCTTGGCTATAATTATGCACATATAGATGTCAGACAGAATAACCCTTGTAAGTAACAATAAATGTCTGGGAATCATTTTATTAACCTTTTTTTATTTGCCATTTATTGGAAAAGTGACCTTTGAGAGCTGGTTAATTCATTTAAGTTATTAAAACTTTGAACAATACTCAGGAAGTAGAATCATTTTATTACCATGAGATGCTCCTGTTAATAGTGCACACAGTTCTCAGGAGAAGCAGGTTAGGACTGGATGCTTCAGCTCCAACTCTTCTTTTAGCTCCATTAAGCTAATAGCAATGATTTCTAAAGGTGGTCAGGGATGCTCATACCACAGTGTCAGTGAGTGATGCAATCACAAATGGCCCTAAAGATAATCTAAGATATATGTTTTTGTTTCCGATTAAAAGAGATATTATGTAAATAATACAAACCAGTGGGTTGATGTAAAAAGGCTGAGAAGCTATTTCAAAAGTTACCATAACTAGAATATGACTTGCTACTCACTTTTAACTTCATTATATCCTTCCCCATTATATAAAGGTGGGACAATGTTTGAAAATTCTAATAAAATAAAAATATAAAACTCAAGTATCTAGCCCTTGCCATCTGTGAAACATAAGGAGAGAGTTACAGTAATACCTCACAACTCAATTCATTTGTTCCAAACGGAGACAATCATCAGATGTATTTTACCTTAACTTTAGAAACCAATACATTTTTTAATTTCTTATAGATCAACATAGATGGCATATTCCTAGAATGCTTGCCTTCTCTTTATTTCACAATCCTGTCAGCTAAGGAAAACATGATCTGAGCTTTCTAGTGACACAGCCTAAAAATTTGAAATTTACCATTTTTATTTATCATTTTTCTTTGGTACATTTCAATGTCATTTATGAATTTACTTTGCCAGGATTTTTATGTGTGCACCACAGGTGTGCTTATTATCCACAAAATCAGCATGGGGCTTTGAATCTCCAGGGACTTGAGTTACAGAAGACTGTTAGCGAGCATGTGGGTGCTGGGGATTGAAGTCATGACCTATGCAAAAACAGCAAATGAGTGCTGAGCTAACTCCTCAGTCTTGATTTTAATCTTTTAATCAAACAACAATTCAAAATAGTAATATCAGGTACAGAAGATATACCTATAAATTATTCATTTTTACAACTAAATTATCTTTTTAGTCATCATGTATATTTTGTGATAGTCCATTTATGGTATGGGTGATAAAGCTTGAATTTGTTCAGGGTCCATGTGCTATAACTATTTTTCTGTCTTGTTTAATTTAATATACTGGTAATGTATGAATTCTTAGTGCCTTATGGTTGCTCAGTCTCCTTAGTCTTTTATTTGTAACTATATATTTTAAACTGGTAACCTAAATCCAATTGCAAATCAAATCCCATAGTCTGATTTTTTAGTGCCACAGCATATTGTGTGTTATTGATATTGCAAATTATTTTTATTTATACTGTTTCCATGACCATATTTTATATTTCCTTATCCTTTTGTATTGTCAATTCTGTCTGATGAAATGATTTACACACCACTGTAACAATATTGTAACATTTATTTAACTGTGTATTTACCATTACAAGCTGCTTTATTTTTAGTACACCTTTCTACTGCATTTTGGAACCCTGTAGTTTTAGCTGGAAGGGCTTCCTTTGTCATTTTTTCCAAGGTCACCTTAGTGTTGATGAACATCCTTAAATTTTTGTTTTTCTCAGGAAGTATCCATCAATTTATGTTTAATACAGGTTTTACAGAGTATTACTGCTCAGATCTTGAAGATTCTTGTTTTTTATTCCTTTCTTTTCTTTCCTTATCTGAGAAGATCATTCACTCCCTTGTGATCTATATCTCCTTTTCTGAGATACCCATTGTTATATCTTTATAGAGGTCCCTGTGTAAACAAATAAAAACATTGCCTTTCTCTATTTACTTCAGTTATCTGACTTTAACTTTCTTGGATTTGATTATTATGCCTACCTATGTAAATATGCATTAAATTAAGTTATTTTATGTTTTATAACATTTTTTTAAAAAAGAAAACAAGTTATCTTTTTTTCATTATACATACCAATCCAAGTACCCACTCTCTTCCCTCCTCCCATCCCTTCCACATCCCTGCCATGCCACCCCCATCCACTCCTCCGGGTAAGGCACATTGCTTTGTGAAATGTCCAAGGCCCTCCTTACTATATCTGGACTGAGCAAGGTATCCATTCGAAGAGAATAGTTTCCTAAAAAGCCAGCATAATCAGTAGGGATAAATCCTGGTGCCACTGTCAGTAGCCACTTAGTCTGCCCGAGCCATACAACTGTCAACCACATTCAGAGGAACTAGATTGATCCTATTCTTGGTCCTTCCCAGTCCAGCTGGTGTTGGTGTGCTCCCATTAGCTCAGGTAGACTGTTTCAGTGGGTTACCCATCATGGTCCTGACTGCTTTATTCTCATATTTTCATTCTTTAACTGGACTTTGGGAGCTCAGTCCAGTGCTCTAATGCAGAAGAAGTCAAATTTCTGTTATTTGCAGATGATATGATAGTATATACCAATGATCCAAAAAACTATACCTGGAAACTCCTATAACTGATAATTACCTTCAGTAACATGGCAGGATACAAGATCAACTCAACAAAATCAAATATTATATTTGATAAATATATTCAAATGATAAAGAAGTTGAAAAAGAAATCAGAGAAACGTCATCTTTCAAAATAGCCACAAATGACATAAAATATTTTCTGGTTATACTAATCAAGGAAGTAAAAGATCTATTCAACAAGAAATTTAAATCTTTGAAGAAAGAAACTGAAGAAGATACCAGAAAATGGAAAGATCTCCCATGCTCTTGGATAGGTAGGATCCACATAATAAAACTAGCAATCCTACCAAAATCAATCTATAGATTCAATGCAATCCTCAACAAAATACCAAAACAATTTTTCACATACCTTGAAAGAACAATAATCCACTTCATATAAAAAAAAAAAAAACAATAAACCCAGGATAGCCAAAACAAGCCTTTACAATAAAGGCACTTTCAGAATCATCATCATCCCCGACATCAAGTTCTATTACATAGCTTCAGTAATGAATACAGCTTGGTATGGCATAAAAGTACTCTTCCTTGAGTATCCTGGGTAGGTAGTCATGAATTTCTCAAGACGTTTTGAATAGATCTTATGTGGATTTGATTATAGAGATTGATAAATAATGTAATTTCCTATCTTATTTCATTCTCTCTCTCTCTCCCTTTTACCCTCTCCCTCCATTCACCCCTTCTCTTTTCTAGGGGTCACCATCTTATGTTCAGTTTGTTGTCATTGTGCTGTGACAAGTTTCTCTGAAGTGGTGCTCAGCTCCCTTCTACAGTCTGCCAGGTGTTCCCGTTGCTCTGCCAGGTGTCATAACGAGCTTGAGTTGGAGCAAAGGGAAATTGTTCCCTGAAGAAATAATCTCAAATAACCAGAAAATTGGATGCACTTCCTCTCTCTGCCCCAGCAAGAGACTGCTGAGCTTTAATGACCTCTGTTTGATAGATCAGTGTCCCTGTGTAGCAACAGGAAAGTGTGTAGTAGATACTCAAGTAAACCACAGGCTAAACTGTTGTAAATACTGCTATTTTCTTATAAGGATTTAACATGAAATGGGTGAGAAATTGGGAAACAACGAAATACTTAGAACAAAATTTCTGTGTATATTCAAACTGAACATCATTGACGCAAATGAGGCAGGGCAGCACCTCGCCTCAAAAGCTGGTTCACATTTTTATTTTATAGCTGGTATGTGTTTACAATAGATCTTATTTTCTTGGCCATGACTCTTTTAAAATAAATACTAGCCAATACCTCACCATAGTGTAATGTTCTTGCAAATTTTTGGGTTGGGAGAATGTAAGAAATTGGTATTATGAAGGTTCTAGAAGGTGGCTGAAATTATGTACTACTGATTTAGGTCAGAGTCTCTCATGAGCTCTTCTCTCATTTTCTTTCTTTCTAAGAAAAATCTCAGACTGACTGTGTCATGTATGAGTGATTAAATGTCACTTAAGTTCCCAGAGAGATGCAACCTGTAGGAAAAGATACTCTCTCTCAATGCTCAGACATTAGCACAGATTTAAGCTGCTAGGTAAACAAGGTCTATTATATTTTATCAGAACCTGATCACCTCTTAGTCTGTCAAAGAGCATATTTGAAGCTTTGATTAATTTCTGGAAATATATAAAATGAGAATATGTTCCAAGCACAATTTGTCCATGTAAGGGCAAAGAATCATTCTCTCAAGTAAAGCACTTAGTTGTTCCTAAATATATGTAAATGCCTTCTGATTCAGAAGACTCAGAATAAGGTAAACTAAAACTGAACCATGAAGAACCATTCCCTCACCAAAGTGAAGTTTCAGAATTATGTAATTCTATATAACATTTAAGAAAGTATTTATTTTGCCTGTGATGCTTTCCCCAGAATCTGTGAGATAAACCAGAAAGGGTTAAAAATAGCTGCTTTCATTGAGTAACATCATTCTTATTCTGAATTTATTCCCATTGCATCTTAATTAAAATGCCTCTTTTATCTTCAAAGGAAGATGAAATCAGAAAAAACGGAAAGAGTAATAAAATATTGAAAACATCGTTCTGGCATTTGATTGAATTATTTTTGATGTAAAGAGGAATAGTTAATGATAATGAATATTTAAGAATAAAATATTAGATTTTTAAACTTATTTTCTTTCTTTCTGCTTTAGTTTCTGTTCTATGAAAGGAAATGATAGTTTATATCCTTCAGATTATGAATCATTTGGATATGATATGTTACTACATAGGCCTCTCCACTGTCATCTTAGAACTTCCCAGAAAGAAAGAGTTTGCTAAATGAAGAAAATCTATAATAAAAATCTGAGTTATAGGCACAAATGTATTCTAATGTACTTTTCATATTCAAGCTTGTGTGTAAGTTTTCATGACTGAGTAGTGACCAGTTTTATGTAACCATTATAATAATAAGAAAAAAAGGTGTTAAACTTATGATAAACTACAGAACTACTTGGTCATAAATGGTTTCAAATCAAATAGGTAATCCCAAAACTTGTATGTTCATGAATCAAAATTCTTAGACGTTCATGAAATTTTTAGTAATTTATTTGTAGACAATTTTTATAGTAATTGCAAGTTTTATTTGTCTGTATTCTTTTTCTAATTATTTTAAACATGTTTACAATAAAACAGAAATCTTAGGTGGACCAATTTAAAAAAAAGCAAGCATATTTTCATGCCAGACATTTTGAGTTTATATAAATAATATTCTCTAAAGTTTTTTGATATTCACTGATTTTTTTATTATTTCTTCAGGACAATGTTTGTCACATGCAAATAACTCCCATGATCTCTTGTAGGCTTGGCATAATTTAATTGCAATTTTCTTCTTCCAAGAATGTTATCACACCAATCCTACTGTGCATGGAATTGCATATGTCAGTTTAGAAGATTTCCCCTTAACCAGTTATAATAAAAGGTGACTGGTAATTTTCCCTCCAGCCCCTGCCATGGATGCAGGCATTACTCCTCAATAGTTACTGAGTGATTTTAATTTCCAATGAGTCTGATGAGAGTCTTGTTATTTAAGAAAATTACACAGCAATTGGACCGTGCTTTATCAGTCCAGACCTCCTTTTTTATCTCCATTTCCTTAGCTCGAATCTGATGTCATTTCTCCATGCAAATCAGCTTTGAAAGACAAGGTGATTACATAATGGATTGCTTTGGTTGCTAAGTTTCCTTCATTAATTGTTTTCAAATACTGCTAATGTATTCAGCATTTTCCTCGTTTGAAAATGTACTCTATTAGCAATGTTTGATGATGTGTAGTCTCCAGATAGTGTGTCTATTGTCATGGTAAAAATAATGATAAGAATGGTCCAAAGAGTCTCACGTGCATAATATTTAAGTTGACCTGTTTAAAATAAGGGGCTTAAAACACATAAGCAGAGATGGGGGATTAATAATAATGGGAGATATTACACATATCAGTTGCCTACTGGTAAAAGACATCACAGAGACTGTCAATGAGAAGAGTGGACTCTTTACCCTTGAAGATGATTTTATTGGTTAAAAAAAAAGAAACATTTTAGTGTTCTGGTTATATACAGGTCTTTGTGGAGCTCAGCAGTGTCGCTTGGCTAATTCACTAGATTATTTTCTATACATAATACTTTGACTCTTCTATGATATAATGAAATTACAGGCAGGTACAGAAATCAGTTGAAGTCTTAGGCTCTTCAAGATGTTTCAGGAGCCATCCTCCTATGGAAACAATAATATATATATATATATATATCCAAAATAGCTTTTTTTCTATGTGCAATAGTAATAAATGCACTTGAGATAAAATGACAATGTTTATGGTTTGGTAACCCATCATAGAAACAATTACTTTTTATTTTAAAATTATTTTTATTTGAAAAGGTGTTTTTTATGCAGTATATTTTGATAACATTTTTCCCCTGACTTCCCAAATCCACTACAAACAGAATATTTCTACCTCCCAACTCAACCTATTCATGTTCCCTCTCCTTTTTTATCTCTCTCCACAAACAAAAGCAAAACTCAATCCAAACATAAAACAAGTAAGGCAAAAAGTACCAAACCCAAATCCTCCCACCCACAATTACCCAGAGAAGTGTAGAATCTGTTTGCTGTTTTCCAACTAATCCAGGACATGATGACTTAACTGTAGTATGGTTTATATACTCCTTTATCACTCCCTTGGAGAAAACTTACTTTCCTTTCCGAGTAGGTATCAATTTTACATAGCTTGTTGGTTATGGGTGGAGCCAGTGTCTTGTTTGGCCTCTCAGTATGGGACTCCATCTTTCTTGGAGAGGTGAAGTTACAAAGCTCTGTGGATCATATATCCATCTATCCTTTTGTGTCTGGAGGACACTGTTTCCTTGGAATCATTCAACACCTCTTGTTCTTATGATCCTTCTGACTTGTCATCCCTGAGCCTTCAACAGTGTGTGTGGGGGATGAATTGTCCGTTTGTGGTCTCTGAGTTAATCCCCATCTAATGCAAGACATTCATATTAGAGCACCATCCCGCGCTGGAGTCAAAATTAGTATCTCTAAAAATTTCTATTTTACATTCCATTTTACGTGTAATAAAATCTATTGTTAGTTAATTATAATTAGTGAAATATGTTGATTAATTTTCCTTTTAATAATTACACCACGTGACACGTGTATCTTGAATATATCTCAAGTAAAGCAATTATGGGATTTTCTACATAGAAACTACATTGAAAAATGATAGCGAAATTCATTGTTTACTTTGAAAATAGCCAATTACTATTGCTTGACTGACAGCCATTTTTATATAATTAGCTGCTTAATGAAGCACAATGTGTTTTTATGTAAATTGGTATTCTGTAAAGAACCAGGAGAAACAATACATTTCATAAGGCTGAAAACAGCCCATAACAGAAAGGACTGTGAGTTGGGTCAATAATCGATTATTATTTATTCTGGTTCAAGTCCCTTGCTCCTTAATATAATCTCTTTCCATTACTTGCACTTTAAAGAAATACATAGTGGTTATAGCCTCTGAGATACTGCAACCTCTAGATGTACTTAGAAGCATATTTCATATGCCAGTTATGCGAAAGTCAGGGTTTCCCTAGATACATGTTTGAGAAAATTTCTATTTGATTTCATATTTTCTCTAGAGTTTGTTCTAATTTACCAATGAAAGAGTTTTAAATAGAAGTTTTTTTTAAAAAAAGAAACAAGCATTTAAATAAATTCTGATGTGATTAAAAACCCCAATACTTTAGAGAGTACACTGGCATTTGTACCCCAGCATCATCAGTTACTGCTTGTCTTCTTGATTACAAGTGCAACTATAAATGGAGTCAAATGAAATAAACATGGAAGATTACCAATTGCTGTTTGCCTCCAACTATGTGCTTAAAGATGTTCTCATTTATTATCAAATTATTACATCCTGCCAACATCCAAAATGAGATAAAATGATACACGAAATCACAGCGTTTATCACTGAGAGCCAAGCGGGCTTCCTCTACTGCCTAGAGTGTGCTTGTATACATTACAGATCCGCTGTGATTGGTGAACTTAAGTTGCTTCAAGAGGGAAATTTTTGCCTTCTTATCATTTCCTCCATCTGTGCTTCCTGCTCTGTGATTCAAAATCATAAAGTTTTCAAATAACAGTGCAATTGTAACAGTTTGTAGGAGATTTTCCAGGTGGTACATTCTAATTTAGTTTATGCTGCTGTTCTTCAAGTTTCACAGATTCTAACACGGTCTTTACATTACAAAACGTATTTAACATTACCTAAATTTTAGTAGGTTACTCTATGATCTGATATTAATCATCTTCCTATTTAATTGTCTTTTCATAATCCAGAGGA
The DNA here is from genome assembly GCF_014885135.2 of Alexandromys fortis. NCBI lineage: Eukaryota > Metazoa > Chordata > Mammalia > Rodentia > Cricetidae > Alexandromys > Alexandromys fortis. The sequence goes on along the minus strand of NW_026067911.1, from coordinate 14,074,863 downwards.
TCTTTACATGAACCAACATTAATTTTTCTTGTATAATTCAATACTTTCCAGTCATTTTGCTCTTGCAGATGGATCAATTCTAAAAAGAAATCTAGCTGAGATTTAAGCTAAAAATAATGAAATGCATTTGTTGATTAAATATATTCATTATCATCTCATGAATACATTGTGTAAAGTTCTCAGATTTCTCAACTCTACTTCAGTTTATATTACATATACCTTTCCTCATTAACCGACTCACACTCATCTAACCACTGTTGTGGAATCAACTGCTTTACAACATGTATTTTTATAAAATATATAGCAGTTAATATGTATGAGGATTAGCAAGTACTTTGCAAGTTCTAGTGGGTTTAATACCCATTCCACTTAATACTTTGAAAGTTATCTTGTTGTTTTCTTTTCCAATTATTTGTGTATTTCCCCACTATTTAATCCTCTCCCCCACATCCTGTTAAGAAGCTAGCAGCATTCTAACAAGGTATGGAGAAGTGCCTTTAACCACAGTACAAGGTAAAAACATCTTTAATTTGGAACCCACCCTGCTCTGCAGAGTGATACCCAGGGCTACACAAAGCATGCTGTCATTAAAGAAGGATGATGATGAGTAGGACACATGGATGAAGGAGGAGGAGGAGGAGGAGGAGGTGGAGGAGGTGGAGGAGGAGAAGTAGAAGAGAAATCAGCTGCAGCAAACTTGTTTCATGTCATGTTTCCATGGATTTACACTGATCATAACATTGTGTGTGTTTGAGTTCTGTTGCATATCTGTACTTAAGTAGGGAAGCACAAGATACTTGTAATGTTTTTTTTTTCAGATCAACACCTTACACTTTATAATACACTCACATTTGTACACCAATCTTGTGTTCATGAGTACAAACGCCAAGAACTGCGAAGAAACTTGTAATGTTTGACCACAAAAATATTCAAATCTGTTATATTGAATGATTAAAATCAATATTTTATATTTATATGCTTATCAATGCAACAAATTAATATACAAAATAGAAGATGACATACTAACAACTTATTTTTGGAAATAGTTCATAAAATATAGTTTGAATATTACATGTAACCAGCTAATTTCATACAATTTATTGATATAAATCCAAGTCCAGGTATATCTACAATTTTGACATTTTAAAGCGTATTCAATAACTTCTAAAAATGTAATTAATATTCGTGCACAATTATACCAATGCACACACACAGGAAGAACAAAAAGAGACAATTTGTACTCTTTGTGATATGTATACTTTATGTCTGTTCATCATCTGTAAATGAATTGAGAGAAGCATCTTATAGAGAGGAAATAATTTGCCATATTAAATGTAATGTAATTTTCCTTACCTTCCTAACTTTTTAAAGTGGTAATAAATGGCTACCGGTTTGAAAGACATTAGTATAAACAAAGCTATTGTTTAGCAAGATTCCCACAAACACATTAGATGCAGCTCATTGGTATGCATTAATTAATGAAATGTTTTAAATATTTGTACTAATTTTCAGACACAACGATATGCATCATTTTAATAATCTGAATAATTAAATGATTGTTCTCCATTTTCGTTAATGCATTAGAGAAATGAATTTTGATGCTTTTCAAAGCAGTTTCACTTTGAGAAACCTGACAACTGTTATTTTGAAACATTTGGTAATCACACTTGACATGCAAGGAAGTAGCACAGATGTTATATCATCCTATGATAAAATAAAATATTTTCTAAGTATTTTAAACAATTATGTTTAGGTGTGAATTGCATTTGACCAGTTTTCATGTATTTGATGAACATTTTATAACTCATGCCAAATGAGTAAATAGAGAAAAAAATGCAACTCAGTCTGTAAAAGGGAATGAGGAGATTTGTTTTCTGGCTTATTCATGTGTTCTCGATCGCATTCTTTTATGCACTCCACATATTATATTATTAAATTTATGTAATTAAAAATTAAGGTGTCTAGACATTAGCATAATCTTCAATATAGTTTCTAATACTTTTCATCAGAATTACAATATAAGATATTAGAATTGCTTATCAACATCATGGCCTTCCCTGGTAGGCACAGGCAGATGTGCTGCATCTGCTTGGAGCCCACATGGTCAGCTCCCACATTAAAGTACTTGGGATAATCACCAAATGTTGCATAATATTTAGGAAGCAGTTGGATTTATGGGTCCCCCTGCCTTCACTGGATGTCAAGGCCTTGCCTCAAGGATTTCCATGAAGGGTTTAAAGGTGATATCATTTTAATGAAGATGCCTGGTGATACAGCAACCAAGCTCTGGGAAGCTAATTCCGTCATATCCGGGGGAATGTGAGATTTGTGTTCACCAAATAGTACCTCATCAAGGTTAAGAACATGTTGCTGGCCCATAATGTGCATGCTTCCTCTAGTGCTGATGCCGTGTCCACATTCGATGTGAGGTTTCTGATCAATGGTATGAGGCCTGAGAATTACTCTTTCTTCTGGGTTTTAGGCATCACCACTAAAACCTTCAGGGTTGCCACTGAAATTCTGAGTGATGTGTCAGTGATAAAAGCTGGAGACAGGAGTGGGAACCAGGGAAACCACAAGGCTGAACATGCTGAACATCTCTCTTTGCTTTGGGCGGATCATGCAGAGGGTACAGCACTGATAACACTCCAGAAGTGCTTGAATCGCGAAGCCAGCTCTGCACAACTCTCTGTAATGCTGCCATTGTTTGTCTGCAGATGATTCGCTGACTGTGGCCTCAGTGCCACACTATTTCCGCAAGCCGGTCTGGGCTTTATAGAGGCTGAGAACTTCTTCCCACTTGCTGAGGAGCTGAAGGATTTCTTGGATGATCCTCTTGCCTTTGTGACTGATACCCCTGTGGCTGCTGACATCACTTCTGCTCCTGCTGCTGCTGTTGTAGCCCCAGTCAAGATGGAAAGCAAGGAAGGGTCATAGAATTACATGAAGATACGGGGTTTGGTCTCTGACAAATTCCCTTCAGAGCTACCAACTCAGCCAGCTTAGAGAAACACGGAAATCAAGGTGAACTTCTCTTAAAAGATATAGGACCTATAAAGATATAGGACCAGGAAAGTAGAACATAGGAAATATAATATACACTTAAAAAATTCATATATACATATAATTTCTGTGTAATTTGCTACAAATATCAATAATGAAACTATGTGTCACATATCAAGGTTTATGTCAAGGGCAGACTTACATACTTAAATGAGGAATTTAATATACACAGCTAAGAAAAATCCTGCCTCCCTGCAACACGCTAACCTGCAGACACTCAAGTCCTTTATGTTCTTTTCATGTTTATGCTACTTCTGACACTGACTGGACCGCTCTGCCGTTTTTTGTTGTTGTTGTGGCTTGTGTTTCTAAAACAGTGATTTGTATAAGACAGTATGTCCTCTCACCCAGAAGACAGTCTCAATCTCATGGTTACCGCATCTCCTGATGGCAGAGAACAGCTTTACCACTCTGTAAATCCACTCTGTGGAGGAGGTATACTGATGAAGTAGCCTAAGGATGCCTAATTATCACACTCTAAAACCATGTTTAATTGTAGTTTGTTGCACAACATCTAAATTTTTAAAATGGCATGCAGATAACTGAGATTCATATTTTAGTGTCCTGAATGCAAACTAACAATTTTATGATGTTGAAGGTTTAATTATCACATATATTGAGTTATAGAATTAAGGAGATAATGGAATAATGCACGGTCTCTCAATAGTACTGTAGTTCTTATTTGTAAATAAAATAAGTTAAAATAAGATAGAAGAAAAAGAACAACTGCAAAATAGTACTCACATTATCTTTTTGGCAAATAAATACAGTTTTCATTGATACTACTTCAGAACACCTAGTTTTTTTTTTCCAAGCAAATATCCCTGCTACCAATAGCTGCAATAAAATTCACTAAATACTTGTGTTGTAAAATTATTCATAGGGTTCTCATCATTTTACTATTTTGGAGTGTGTTATTCATTGTTGCTTTCATTTGACCACACACAGCAGATGAATAGAAGCATGATTTGGCTGTATTATTTGGACAGATTACCTATGTCCTTCTCCCTCTAGCTACCTACATATGTATGTATGTATATATGTATGTATGTATGTGTCTGTCTATCTATCTATCTATCTATCTATCTATCTATCTATCTATCTATCTATCTATCTACACACACAAACACATATTTTTCCACTGAGTGTCACTCTTTCCTTGGCTTTCTCTCTCTCACATATACATGTGTAACTCATGTAAGCACACACACACACACAACACACAATTATTTCATGACATCAGATATTTGCAGCAGCTGAGCATTAGCTAAGTTTTCAAACATCTGTGAAGCAGGTTGGAAAACAATTTAACTTGCACTTCACACCCAAGTGAAGTAAGTCCCGATGACATGCTAGATTGGGCTCTGACGTAATGGGCAAAAAAATATAGGTTTATCCTTTAATGGAGGAGCTGCAAACAAACAAAAAAAAAAAACAAACAACAACAACAACAAAACCCCTGATGGCTGTAGTGGATTTTTTTTTGATTGATTTTAAAAGTAGCTTGTCTCGTAGTGATGTTTCATTTGGGGTCTTACTTTGTTTATACATTTGCATACTGAACCTCCACAAGGTTACAAATAACATTACAAACAAAATGAAAGTAATATTAGTGAGTTAATAAATGAGTAATTTTATCTCAGCATCTCTAACATTCAGAGGTATTAAATAAATCAAATCCTTCTGAGTTTCTCCCATGAATAAATCAAGACAAAGCCACAATATCTGTGTTCCTTTCTATTCTGATGATTCTCCACAGCTTTCTGGGTCCATAGGAATTATAATCATCAAATACACATGGTATGAACTATCAAATATTTTTGTAAAAGATCAGCCTTTACATGAAAATCTAAAATCAGGTATTAGATTTATTTTTAATAATTTTAAAATGTTTTTTTAACCTAATAGTAACACCCTAATTTGCTGAAAAATTTCAAAGAATATTGCACATGTTCTCAAAATAAGTACATGATTCACAATTTACTCACAAATTTTAAATAATAATTGAAGTGAATATTTACATCTTATACGTGCTGTCTTCAAAGAAATAGGCCTAAACCTCATCTATAGTCTCAACTCAACTCTACAGCACATCTTTTCTATGAACTCTAACATTGAATCAAGGTGTTAAATTTTTAATGAGTCCTGAGTCATTTCCTTCCTGGCTCTGTGTTAATTATCATAGCTGTAGTTAAGTCTGACTAAATTCTCTCAAAGTTTATTGTGGATTTTATTCCTGTTAATGAAGACTGAAGTTTATTCAGACTTTCAGTAATTATTCCAGTTTATTTACTCATCTGAAAAGAGTTATTTTTCAGCAAAAGCCATGTCAGTACCAAACAAATATGAATGTATCCGGATACCAGGGTTGAAGATGCTTTAGTTTTAGGCTAAATTCTCTACCACAAATTTGTCCTCTATGTTAAGTGTCCAGAATTTTAGCCTGTCTATCTCTTGACTTCCAGGATCTTTCTTCTTGTACAATGTTATATAGTTACTTTCCCTATATTCTGTGAGAGTATAGGACATGATCTTAAGTCTCTGTCTCCTTCATCCTTTCTCATCTTCATTTATAAGAATTATTTCAAGCATTTTAACTTCAAACTGTTGTATTTTTCACAGACTAATATCTCAATAAACAATTAAGGTAGAAATTACCGTATTAGTATTTTATTTATCATTTTAATTGCCTTACATTAAAATAATGTTTCAGTCAATGTTTTTATTTTTAAGATTTCTTTTAAATGAGTAGGAAAGCATTCCACTAATCATAATCTGAATAAGGAAATTCTTTCTTAGAATAAGATGTAATTTTAGCCAACTCATTACAAAGAAAGCCAATAGTTATATGCTAAACTTGGCTGAGAAATCTGTAAGTATTTGCTATTGTTGAAGAGTATCTGAAAATATTTTGTTAAAAATTGGGTCCTGGAATTCATAAGTTAGCTAAAATCTCAGGTTGAATAGGCAAGTGTATTATAGTAGCAATATCATAACCTTTTCTATCAAAAGTAGAATTGTTAATTTCAGGATTTACACTGTCATCCATTTCCACTAGTGATATAGCCAGGCAATTATGTTATTTACACAAGTTTGACAGTTAAATATGATGATGATACATATAGTGAGTCCGGGAATTAGAAGATGTAACATAAACAAATTCATAAATATGAGTTCTCATGATAACCAAGCAAAATATGTTAGCTCAAAAATACAGAGTAAAATGTTTCTAAAATATTATCTTAATCCATAAACTATAAGTCAATATAAAATAAAATACATTTATTTTAGATTCTTTGCATAAACGTTAATTTTCCTTAGTATCTTCATGATGTAATATCCAATCAGCTTTCAGACATAAAACAAAGAAAACCAGCCTATAGCTAAAATTTCAGAGAACCTAGGCAACAATGAGGATCCTAAGAGAGACATACATGGATATAATTTACATGGTAAATAGAAAAAGACATGATCTGCTGAGTAAACTGGGAGCAAGGGGACCATGGGAGAGGGTAAAAGGGGAGGGGAGAGAAAGGAAGTCCGGGAGCAGAGAAAAATATATAGCTCAATAAAATCAATTAAAAAAATAATCCAATGAGCACTTTTCTTAGGCATCTGATATTCCTTTCAAAAATTATTGCATTTTCCCAGAAGCATGGGAAAAATGGCAGAATTCTTTTCTGTGGAATATTTCCAAAGACATATAATAAAGTGTGAAGGGTAACACTTTGGCAATCTTTATGCTGGATGATTACTTAAACTTGATCAGCCATTTGAACTGAGACTATCTGTTTTACAGTGACTCTCATTCAGAATTAAATTATGCAAAGTTCTCCTGTGTCTGTGAACACTGGCATGTGGACATGTGTTTTGGATTTGTCTGGCCTGAGAGAGGAAGCTGCTCTTGCTGTCCCCTGTAGAAAACTAGTCACTGCAGCTTCTTCCATGTCTATCATCTTTGTCTCCATTTCCATTACAGAGTTACATGCAAACAAGAAGCTGTATAGTTTGGATAGATTCTCTCTGTGTGTCTGCCTTCTCTCTTTCTCTCTCTCCCTATACATACATACATATATATGTGTGTGTGTGTATTCCTTGGAGCGTGTCTCTCCAAATAATACAGAACTCAGAGCTTCTGAAGCAAGATTCCAAGAAACTTGTGCTTTGCAGTAACTTGTCCATTCTACTTGTTTACCTTCCCTTTTTTGTCCTAAGCTGATGGTATACATGAAGAAAAGATGCAGCAACGGACAGTGTTAAGTGCTGGATTGTGTCCCCAAATCTTCACATGAAACTTGATCTCCATATCACTAGTACATGAAAACAGCTGGGCATGGGGCACAAAAGAGGAAAATCTACTTAAATAATGACCTTCACATGGTCCTAACCTAATGGGAAAGTCTTTCCTGGTGTAGGAGGTTCTTCTTTCTATGTGTTGCTTTCATTATTCAAATAAAAAAAAAAACTGCCTAGGCCTTTTGATATGGCAGAACTTAGATAGTCGGGGAAGACAGGACTGGATGCGAGGAAGAAGGCAGTATGGCAGACGCCACGGCTCTACTCTCCAAGAAGGACACTGGTTAGACTCATGCCAGTAAGCCACAGTCAAGTGGCGATACACATTAATGGAGATGGGTTAGATCAATATCTGAGAGTTAGCCAATAAGGGGCTGGAGATAACGGGACAGGCAGTGTTTAAATTAATATAGTTTCCCTGTAATTATTTCGGGTTAAGCTAGCCGGGCAGGACAGAACAAGGGGCCCATGCTATTTACAGCACTTTCCCATAAGAAGGTTTTGGGATTCTTGATGACATCAGTCATTCCCTTGTGCATGGAAAAGTAAAAGGAAAGAGACATGAGGGGAAACCAAACCTACAGAACAAACCTTCATGTTGGGTTTCTCCCTTACAGAACAAAAGGAAATTAATTTATGCTATCAAAGGTGGAATTGCGTGCCAGCCCTAGTAAACACAAACAGATGTATTTTCTTTTTGTCATATTATATAAGACAGAAAATTCTAGATAACTCCATAATTTCAAAGTTCAACAACCCTAAAATGCTTTTTCCTGAATTTTTGATATAAGATTCTGCTGAATTAATTCTTATGTTCTCATGATAAACAACTTTCCATGCAGCAGTAAGGGACAACTAAGCAGATCCAGCAACGAACATGGACATCTTAGCAGTATCCAGTTTCTTATCTATGTTTTATTGATATTTTCTACATCTCAGAAGAATATTGACATCGTTGCTACTACAGATATTATATTCAGGATATTGTATTTCTTTAGAAAACTGTGATATGGAATATTGACAAGCACAATAAGCTATGAAGAGTACTTGAACTGCATTGCAAATGATAAGATTAAAAAATGTTTAGCATTTAGTTATAAGCAGTCAGTGTAGTTACATAAAACTCCAGCACCAAATGTTTGATTTTTATCCATAGTAAATATGAAGAATTTTCAAATTAAGTCTAATCCTATTCCATATCCTGTTTACTATAAATCATCGTTTTATAGATATATGACTGAAATCTGCAGTTTCTGAAAAGGATTTTCATGCTTTCCTAAGATTTCTGAGAAAGTTTTAGAAGGATAAAGGAAATTAAACATATTGCTCATTAGTTTATATGTGTTCCTGTGTGAGTGTGTTGTGTTCCTATATGTATTTCTACACAGGAAACTGCATACACCTCTGTTTATATGCAGAACAAGGTCAGATATCAATATTGAGCATCTATCCTCTATAGCTCCTTACCCATGTTTTTGAGACAAAGTACTCATTGAACTTGGGTTTACCAATTTGGCTGGACAGGATGAGGAAAAACTCCATGGATTCTTGCAGTGAAACCCCTAGCTGTTAGGACGAGGGTTAAAGGAACATGTCACCAGGTTGGCTTTTGTTTCTGAATAAAATGTAAGAAATTGAACTTAAATGTTTATGTTTGGAGAGCAAATACTTGACTGAATCAAGCATTTCTCATTTCTCTGTTTTTTTAAATGAAGAAAACTCACTATATGTTCAGTCATATTTCTTTGTTCCTACACAATTAAAAGCCTTGACAGTTAATTTTCTGTTGTGATTGGAAGTTTTAATGTTTCTTTTTCCTCTCCCATAGATCTTTCCTTAGCTTCTACTGAACATTCTGCAAATTTTTCTTTGTCTTCAATTTTCTCAGATAATACCCAAGCATGGCAGAATTTTGAAGACCATATTCATTCCACTATAGGAGACGCTGTTGGAGATTCAAATTCTGAAATATACTGCTATATGTCTATGCAATTATGAAACATTTACTATTGTTTTCTCCTGACACTAAATGGCGATTTCCATCTGAATGCCAGATTAGGCAGAGGTTTGTAAACATAACGTAATTAGGACAGCTTTCATTTTAGCCAATTAGGTTAGTGAGAGGAACAAAATTCTCTGTATAGGAAGCAATTAAAATAATTTGCATTACCTCCTTGTTGAGGAAAAGGGGCTGTTTACCTAAGGGAAATATTATACAGACACGTAGATCTATGATTGGATTATGTATCAATAAACTCAGTGTAAATTGAAAAGGCCTTTAATATTGCTCACCTACTGAGTATCACAGTTTAACAAAGCAATACACAGTGGAATTTGCTGCAGATAATAATCCTGTTTGTTTACCTGATGTAGCAGTGGTTGGCATGGAGCTTAAGACAATATGGTATGGTGACTTTAGCCTAGGGAGAGATGTAGATTGAACATTAGAAGTACCATTCCACTTTAGTTTATTTCATCCTAAAAATTTCAAGGAAAAGCATAAAATAGTGAAAGAGGGATGTCTGTGATCCATTCAAAGATTGATACAAAGGTATATTTGAAAATCAGGAAAAGCAGTATATTTTTAATAGTTTTCTAAGAAACCACCAATGATTTTTATCAGAAATACATAAAATTTAATCAGTAATATTGTTTAAACTTTTTTAAAAGAATTAAGGTTTACATACTGTTAAGAGAAATTTGAGCAATGCCATTGATCAAAAGACATGTAATTCATTTATAGCGTAATGCTACTTAGTATTTTAGCTGTACTATATATGAAACTTAATATTTACATAGAAGCTTCAATTTTTCCTAAAAAATTGTTTTTTTTTACCTGAAAGTATCACTTAAATACATCTATTCTATAACCTAACAAGTAGACATATTCAAATTTGTATCTGTATTTTAATTAATTCAAAAAACTGAAATGTAGTTAGATACTTAATGTTAATTTTAGTCACATTCCTGTCTCTATTACTATATTTGAGTACTTGTTTCAAATATTGTTATTCCGGAGCCTGAAAAATGGGTTAATTTTCCCGACGAAGCACGAAACTAGCTTGGGTACTCAGAACTCGTGTAAGAGTTAGATATACAAGACAGTCAATTGCAATCCCAGCACATAAGAGGCAGACCAGGGGATACCCAGGGCAAGTTACCTCTTTTAACTACATTAAATGATGACTTCTCACTCATCAAGAAATATTGTATCTATGAACAAAGTAGGTAATGATCAAGAAAGACACCTAAAGCAAAGCGGCTTTCACATGCATGCCCATAAACATACACATACACTTAGTCTTCATGTATATTCACATGAAAAAATACATATCCATGACAAACATACGCATGCACCTGTACACACAAATGCCAATTACAAACATAAGTATGAACACTGTATGTGGATACATTTATACAGATAAATATACACCACATACTCATGTTCACAAAAATAATTGTAATTTGTTATACAGAATTAGGAAAAATATGGACAACTTTTTTTTCTACCACTGTATAAAAGAAGTTTAATAGTGATAGAGAGATGCAGTCATGATACTGACTTTTTTATAATTCTGGTAGTTATCGTTATAACTGCAAAGTAATTAAATTCACTGAAAACACTATATTGGTTGTCCATAGAATAAAAGTCACCCAATAAAATATGTTGTTCATATTGGGTCTCTGTACCATTGTACCTTGTTTGATTCTCTTAATTGTTAATCTAATTATCCAGCTCAGAAGAGTTCGCAGACACGAATGCATCATAATTTTGAAATTCTTTTTGTTGTTTTTTTGTTGTTGTTGTTGTTGTTGAAAAGTAGCAAGAAATTTTAAACATTTAGTTAGTTATTTATCAACTTGATTACCCTTCATGTATTTTGGTTCCCTCATTCATTGTCTGGATTCCTAATTAGAGTGTACCATTGAAGGGCAATGTTTCAATGACTGTCTTTCATCACAATTTCTTAATTTCAAAAACTGCTTCAAAAATTCATAACTAATGGTGATCCAGTAAGGTTCCATCACTTTGTGTAGGTGACTTTGGAATAAGAATGTAGTAGTCTATTGTTCGCACAATGAGAAATTACCCTAGCCACAGCCCAGTGATGACACAGTGTGTGATTGTGAGTCATTATTTGTGTCTACAAGAATACAGAAAATAATCTTTGTGTTGTGGTTACCAAAATGATGTTTGATTAATAAGAATTTGAAATCTGCGATATAACTTATGGCATTAGTGCAATTTCTTCTTGTAATACACAATAGATGATTGTATTTACCTAAAATCTGTTGAGAATTCTTAACTATGAAAATAAAATGTACTATTCATAAAAACTTATTTATACAGAGTAGTACAGTCACTTGACTTCCAAAGAAAAGACTAAATTTTAATTCATATTAATTTATGGCATTTTCCTTTTTCAAATGTATTAGTCATTCAAATGTATTAATATTGCTATAAGGGTCAATATTCATGCATGGTTGTAAAAAAACAAAACATGTACTAAAAAGAAGAGTGAACATTGCCGAATTTGTTGTTTTTACAGTTGTCAATCTCTACCGTTTTTAGTCTCCTCATAGTTATCCGTGTTTCTCAGTAATTGCATTGCTTTTTCCAGTGATGGAGGAAGGACATTGGTTAATTATAATAAAGAAACTGCCTTGGCCCATTTTATTGGATAGAAAATTAGGTAGGCAGAGTATACAGAAGAGAATTCTGGGAGAAAGAAGCTGAGTCAGGGAGTCGCCATGATTCTTCCGCTCCAGACAGACGCAGGTTAAGATCCTCCCTGGTAAGCCAGCTTGTGGGCTACACAGAATATTAGAAATGGGTTAGAACAATATGTAAGAGCTAGCCAATAAGAAGCTGGAACTAGCGGGCCAGGCAGTGTTTAATAGAATACAGTTTCCGTGTAATTATTTCGGGCATAAGCTAGCCATGCGGGTGAACTACTCTCTTTTCTTCCTAGACCCTCAGTCTCTGTCTTTAGTTGTGCTCCTCCTCCTATGTCTCTCACTTGCATATACTTTCTACACTATTATTTCAGAAATCATGATGTGCTTCTTATATCAGCTACCTTGTTGATTGGGGAAAGAAATTTATTTCTCAATAACCTACACATTAAAGAAACAAATTTCTGTCCTTGCTGTTACATTCAGGTTCAAATTACATAACTATTCTTGACATAAACATAAGTAGGAAGCTCTCCACAACATGATCTCATGGAAAGACAAACACCTTTGTATCCAAAACATCTCAAGGATAGATATGATGTTGAGTGAAATGGATCTATATAAATTATAAATGTGATGAACTGTATGGGATATACCAAAACATTCATGGTCAGTGCTCAATTATCTGGTCATACTTTGAAAATATAAATAACAACACCCAAACTTTGAGATATTCTCCAGTATATGTGGTTGACATGTTTTCACAATGATGAAACTATTGTACTTTTGGGCATACAATGCAGTTTACATGTGACTGCCACGATTTATATTAGGTTCATTAATTGAGCATATAGTTTTTCTTTTGAAAAATTTGCTACCATATTAGAATATGAAGTAAATGCTGCTGCTCTACGTTATTCACTTCATACGCAGGGCTTCATACAGTAGAAAAGTGCAATTAATGATTAATTTACTCTTCTGTCATCAACCTTTCTTTTTCAGAGCTTTCTTTCTTTCTTTTTTTTCTCTCAGTTTATCTTAATTTCCCAAATTACATGCCAAATAGAAAAACATTCTACAAAGCAAATAAAGGCATCCCTACCACTGTGTGACAATGGCTTTGGCACTAATGTTACTCTATGACCAGGACAGGACATTCAGTCCCTGAATTTTTACTTCTTTCAATGTAAAGTCTGCTGTTTCCATCATAACGGAAGTCTTGGCAAATATCTGGTGGCTCTGTTTAATTCATGCTCCTTTTCCTGATTCCTCATCAATGTCCCTGCCTTTTTTTCCAGGCACGTGACCAGTCCAGGACTTTATGACCGCCATACTGTGCTCTCTGCCCAGGAATTACAGTTGTACATTGTAACGGCAAATCAATAGATATTTAAATAAAATTTCCATTTGTATGATAAAATGGTATAACTAAGTGTAAGTATCATGGCACACTGGTTATGAGCACTACTTTAAAAAATAAAGGACAAATTTGTTAGTGATTAATAATTATATGCTCCAATTTTTTTGTTAAGTGTTATTAAAGGGCTAGAAAGATGGCCGGTGTTTAATACTTCCTAGCTTTCCTGTAAAGGTGCCAAGGTAGATCCCAAGTATCATCAAAAGGCTCACAATCACTTGTAGCTCGAGATTCAGGGGGTCCTACATCCAGTGGGACCTTCACAGATATATGTACTAACACACACATACCTTCATAGACACAGACAATACCCATAATTAAAAATAAAATAAATCCTAAAAATTATATTAGTGTTTTCCAAAAGAATCCAATTCTTGTGTTTAAATATCAACAACTATAGCATACTTTTCTGAAGGAAAAAATTTAAAATAAAATTAAAATAAATGCTCTTGAATTTTCAAAGATTTTTCTCCTAACAGGTTTAGCTTTATAATATGAGCTGTTATGATACAATATTTAAAATCCATACACATATTCTCCTTCAGTCATTAAAAGCAGAAAGAGAAGGAGTAATGAAACACCTTGCTTAATGAGATGAATGTAGACACATGCCTGGCTTCAATCAAAGGGGGCAGTGGAATTTCCCACTGTCTCTTTTAATGACCTGCAGTTTCTATACCTCAGAGCAAGGTGGCAGGGTAAGATTCCAAAGTGGTGAGGTGTATTAAATTCTCCTCTAATGTGGATAAAAGGAAATTAAGAAACTGGACTAATTTTGGGAAAGAGTACTTTAAGGGGAGTCAATGTCAGGAAATTGTTTCCTAGCTAAGATTCCCTTCAATTGCTTTCATGCTTTCTTCAGGGTTGCCCGGTGTGAAAATTACTATTATATTGACCTCAATTAGTTAGGTGAGGAAACAGAGGAAGAATGTAGGAACATTTCCCAAGGCCACAAAACATTTGAGCACTAGCGCCAACAATGAAATTGAGGTCAATGTGGCTCTCTCTGTCCTTGAATGAAGTTGCTGAAATACAAGAATACAAGCTTATTTTACAAAAGTAATACTGCTAATATAACATTGATTCATTGCTAAAAGTGTTAAAGGTTTTTAACACCAGAGAAACAATTTGAAAAACAACACTCCATAAATTACTTACAATATGAAAAACAAAAACAAAAAAATAAATGGAAGAAGCATTTAATAGAAATAAGAACTATTTGGAAGTGACAAGAGCCAGCATTACCTTTCCCCAGAACTTGTTTCCTCCAAAGATTATTACACCAAAAAAGTTCACACACACACACACACACACACACACACACACACACACACAGTTGCAGTACTCATGCACTGACAATGCAACACAGGAAGTGTGCAATTTCGTATTCATGGGTATGCGTGTATGTACATACTCTAGTGTCTAAGTAGGGAGATAAGAATGCGCAACTGTCTAATGTTTCTCTGTAATCACTTTTAATTCAGTATTTAACTAATTGTCATGAAATATTGAATGGCCACCGTGGCCATGTTGATTACTCGTCTGAGTGGTCCCAGGGTTCTGTACATCCACTTAATGTACCCAGAGTGAAAGGTGCATAACTCTGCAGCAATCCAGTCAGGGAGCACTCTTTGGAAGATCATTAATGTGAAGAGTGAGGTAATTAAAGATGTGCTTCTATGTCAAAGGTTAAATTCCACAAAGCTCTGAGAATTATTAATGAGCAGTTGGAAAAATTTACAATCCAACACTGAGACAAGGAGACACAGGGTGATGTCTCAGTCTAACCAGGATTGGCCACATGGCAGGAAGAATTTGGAGGCCTGCAATAGTCATGGAAATCAAATGGACCATTTAACACGCAAAAAGGTTACAGACAGAAAGGAATGATGAAAACATCAGTGCGTTTCACACAGTCAATCACATGAAGTTATCAAAGACAACCATATAGAAAAGATCACGTAGAGGGAAGAGCTGCAAAGTCAATAGATACGAAGGCCTTATTTTCCAAATAGAGCTGACGTCGTAAGCCACAAATTAGCTACTCCAGCAACTTTAAAGCATACTTCAGATGGGTTAAAAGACTGTACACTCCTCTTTTAGAAGGATGGGATTGTTTTATATGTCCCTTCACGTAGTATTAACGGAACCAAATTCATGAATCACAAGACATCTCTATTATGAAAAATAAAATAAGCATAGAGGAACCCACACATATAAAGCCTTGCAATTCCTGGATTGCCCTCAAATAGAATCATACACATTGGAACTGTCAAATAAGCAACTGTTTCTCTCCACATTCCCCTTGAGATGGCAGTAGATACATCCAAAGGAAAATGTTTACTACAGCCAAGAACATAGGCAAACATGATGCACACATACGTTTTTATAGGTCTCTGAAGGAATCCAGACTAGGGTTGGAAAAATATACACATACATACATTTCAGTCATTTAGGAAAAGTTGATGCCCAAGAGATAAGCAAGTAATGAATGATAATTAAGATAACATATTTTTAAATAAAATTATAATCAATATTTCAAGCAAGATTAAAGAATATAGTCCTCTAGTAGTATACCATACAACAATGACAAGATAATTTTTAAATTATTTTCTTTGATGTATATAGATGCATTGCCTGTATGTTTGTCTATGCACTTTGTGCATGGCTGATGCCCACCAAGGCCTGAAGAATTGCACCTGTCAGATTCTCTAGACCTGGGGTTATGGATGGCTGATTTCTACCATGGAGTTGCTGAGGAATACCTTAGATCTGCTAGAAGAGCCACTGATAAGGTTTTAAAAATAATAAAAAAATGATAATCAAATGAAAAAATGTCCCATTTATTTATGTGTATTCTTGTATTCATTTTACCTTCCAAACTCTACAGAGAGGGACATTTGTAAAAAAAAAAAAAGGAAAGAAAGAAAGAAAGAAAGAAAGAAAGAAAGAAAGAAAGAAAATGGGTTTTAGCATGTGTTTTAGACTGAACATGTGTTTTCAATATTTGTAAAAGTTTTAGAAGGGAAATATGAAACACACTAAGTGGTGAGGAAATTCCACACAGCCGAATTCATGGTGGGCTTGGTAGGTAGTATACCCAAGGAGGACACTGAAGTTACATGGCCATTCTCTCTTTACTGTGTCTTGCATTTGTTTATCTCTATCTTTTGCAATGCCATTGATTTTAAAATGGTTAATATTTATCCTAAGTTGTTTAATAATTACCTTGCTATAAAATATTAACCAAATTCAACATTGTTATGAACATCCGATTTTATAGCTAATTGGCCAGAGAAGAGGTGACAAAACCAAGTGTTCACAATCAGACTATAACATAGGGACAAGTTTGACCACTGTCGACTTACAAATTACAACATGTTTTGTTGAAATGTGGGACAAGATATCAATGAAGAAACTACTGTTTTTCTAATGTATATGAAACAAAACATATATAGGTAATGTGCTAGCAGTATTCTCAATGCTAAATAAAAGGAACGTTATTCAGGATATTTCTCCAGTTATTATCATTTCTCTTTCACCTATTAAGAATAATGCTTAAATGTCTGGATTCCTTGGTACTGAGTAAACAATTCGGAGTTAGACTTTGGGCAAGACAAATACTTTTTTTCAGTCATTATTAAATTTCTACAACTTTTCAATATCAAATGATTAGCTAATTAGCCCTAATATATATAATATTTATTATATATTATACATATAATATACATTATATGCAAGCAACATTATATGAAATAATCAGGCTGCATTTATATACTTATATGATGTATATATTATCAATAATAGTTAAAGAAAAAGATAAAAATTTCCTAATCTCACCAAGTCACTGGGTAATCGCTAGCAGACTTATTTTCCTATAGAACTATCTATCTCTCTATCTATATCTCTCTATCTATCTATCTATCTATCTATCTATCTATCTATCTATCATATATCTATTATCTATCATCTATCTATCTATCATCTATTATCTATCTGTCTGTCTATCTATCTATCTATCTATCTATCTATCTATCTATCTATCTAGTCTTTTCACTTCAGACAATTCACAGAGGAAGGAGGGCATATATCCTTTCTGTCTGTATTATCTTGATATTTAGTTATCTATTCTTTTAAGATGTTTTGACATTGTTGTCCCAATAGTTATATTCAGATAACTTTTAATTATTAGTAGTATAAAACATATGTTTAAGATAGATGATTTCTGGAAACAGATATAAGAAAGAAAACAAACCTTTCTCCAAGCTAATAGAACTGTATAAAGGGTTAAAAATGTTATCCATCAAAACACAGAAGTGTAAAGCATATATTTTGAATTTGATGCCTATAAGACTGTAAACCTAGGATAATTAAAATATGCTTGGGAAGTGAGAAACTCCAGGGAAAGTTACACAAAATTGTCTCTTAAGAGATGCAAATACCCAGAACCTTGGAGTACAAGCAACACTACTGCCAAAGTTAAATTGTTCATCTAAAGGGAAGATCAGGAATTCAAACATCAAAAGGCGAGTGATCAGAGATAGCAAACAAGAAAATGCAAAAACGATAAAGAAACAGCAACACATGACAAAAGATACAAAAACATCTTGGATATAATATTCACTTAGTATTCTTATAATAATTTGTATTATAATTTAATCTTATTTATCATTCAGGAAGAAAAGGCATAATTATCATCCTCAATCAGGTAGAATCCACTTGAAAATGCATATTTCTTATTCAAGAATGCTAATACAATAACATAATTATAAAAAGTTTGAAAAGATGTTTTCAATTTTCATTTGATGCAAGAGAAAAGCACCTTTATATCACAAACTATGTTAGCCACAGATAAATTCAAAAGCAACACATTAAGTTTATAATTTCAGAATTCATTTTGCTTTTAAACCCACTTTCTCGTAACTTTAATGTTTAACGACTTATAAAATACCGGCACATATTTTAAACCTGTAAACAAAAGGATTGAGAGCTGTCATTCAGAAATGTCATATTGGTTGTCAGGGGTTCATGAATAATTGACATTGAGATTACCCAGGGAAATTTGCAATTAGCCTCCTCATTAACATAAGAACGAACAGTAGGCTGCTCAGTGAATGTTAGATTTTCACTTAGGTATTTGCTCAGGAGATAAAACGTTTATAATAGGACCTCTAATGAAAAATTCATTAGCTCAGTGTGATATCCCAGGGGTTCCAAGGCTGCTTCATGAATCAGTCATTGAAAAAAGGACCACATCTTCAGTTATCAATTTATGCATTCGAGTAGCTGTGGATGTCCATATAATAAAGAGAACCACCACGGTGTAGCACGAAGAAACGACTCTAGAAGCGGGAAAGGAAAACAAGCTCCACGGGCTTTACTAATCCATAGTTGGTCAGTAGATTTGCAAATTAATCTCTAGAAATATGATTAATATTATAATAACAACAATTTCAGTAATAACTCATTTGGATTCAATTTAGCACATATGAAACACTTAATGACAAACATCATTAAGATCCAACTTCTCCAACTTATTTCTCTAGAAGTTCGTTCTTGTTCTTCAAGGCCTCATGTATACATACAGAGTAAGAGGATATGACCTTGACTTCAGTTTAATGAGAGAAATGGTACAATAAGACAGCTGATGTTGCAAAGTATTTCTTCCTATTCATTTCTACTTGGATATATTGGCCAGGTTAATTGTACTTCACTTTGGAGTCATTATAATAAAACTGTTTAGATATAAGTAAATAACACAAACGATTTAAGCATTTATTGGTTTTAGATCAAATTTACATCTTAATTTATATTCAGTGTGAAATGAGTTTTAGCTCTTGTAAAGTTTTATGATATGTCTTATGGAATTTTAAAAAGAGGATTAGCATAAGAAGAGAAAAATAGGTAAATATTGTTTCTAGAAACAGGCAGGGGGTCTTGTGAGAGCAGGTTTAACCAAGACCTCTGGTGAAAGCTAAGGCGTGATACTCCACAGAGCTGCCTAGTCAGCGAGCCAAACCAAACTGTAAGCATTGTGGTTCAGGGAGTGACTATATCTCTCAAAAGAAAGATGGAGGCCGTGGTTAGAGAAACTGAACATCTATATCTGGCATTCACAAGCACACATATACATATATGCATGCAGGTTGTCTCATGCTTGCATGCACGTGCACAATGTAGGGAGAGAAAGAGAGAAAGAGAGAAAGAGAGAAAGAGGGAGAGAGAGAGAGAGAGAGAGAGAGAGAGAGAGAGAGAGAGAGAGAGAGAGAGAGAGAGTGGAGCTAGACAACCGCAATTGACAATGAAAATCTATCAAGACTTTTTTTTTTTAAGACAACCCAGCATAACTTGACTCTAGATTTCCAAAGTTCCATCCCGTTCCTTCACAAATCTCTAATCATGCAGTCATGTACAATCTTTAACTAGTCTTTTTTTAATTTATTTTTTTATTGAAAATAAGAAAAAAAAGTTTCCGCCTCCTCCCAGCCTCCCATTTCCCTCCCC